>NC_134586.1:7142500-7237500 GCF_037038515.1 Microtus pennsylvanicus | reverse complement strand
GTCTTCAGTGTGTAATCCTTACACATGCAATAGTCTTCAGTGTGTAATCAGTACACATGCAATAGTCTTCAGTGTGTAATCCTTACACATGCAATAGTCTTCAGTGTGCAATCAGTACACATGCAATAGTCTTCAGTGTGTAATCAGTACACATGCAATAGTCTTCAGTGTGTAATCAGTACACATGCAATAGTCTTCAGTGTGCAATCAGTACACATGCAATAGTCTTCAGTGTGTAATCAGTACACATGCAATAGTCTTCAGTGTGTAATCCTTACACATGCAATAGTCTTCAGTGTGTAATCAGTACACATGCAATAGTCTTCAGTGTGCAATCAGTACACATGCAATAGTCTTCAGTGTGTAATCAGTACACATGCAATAGTCTTCAGTGTGTAATCCTTACACATGCAATAGTCTTCAGTGTGTAATCAGTACACATGCAATAGTCTTCAGTGTGTAATCAGTACACACGCAGTCATCTTCAGTGTGTAATCATTACACATGCAATAGTCTTCAGTGTGTAATCAGTACACATGCAATAGTCTTCAGCGTGTAATCATTACACATGCAATAGTCTTCAGTGTGTAATCCTTACACATGCAATAGTCTTCAGTGTGTAATCAGTACACATGCAATAGTCTTCAGTGTGTAATCAGTACACATGCAATAGTCTTCAGTGTGTAATCAGTACACATGCAATAGTCTTCAGTGTGCAATCAGTACACATGCAATAGTCTTCAGTGTGTAATCAGTACACATGCAATAGTCTTCAGTGTGTAATCAGTACACATGCAATAGTCTTCAGTGTGTAATCAGTACACACGCAGTCATCTTCAGTGTGTAATCAGTACACATGCAATAGTCTTCAGTGTGTAATCCTTACACATGCAATAGTCTTCAGTGTGTAATCAGTACACATGCAATAGTCTTCAGTGTGTAATCAGTACACATGCAATAGTCTTCAGTGTGCAATCAGTACACATGCAATAGTCTTCAGTGTGTAATCAGTACACATGCAATAGTCTTCAGTGTGCAATCAGTACACATGCAATAGTCTTCAGTGTGTAATCAGTACACATGCAGTCATCTTCAGTGTGTAATCAGTACACACGCAGTCATCTTCAGTGTGTAATCAGTACACATGCAATAGTCTTCAGTGTGTAATCAGTACACATGCAATAGTCTCCAGCGTGTACCCATTACTACTCCTGCCTCCTAAATGTCCTAGAGAAACTGAACTCAAGAGTTTGTTGTTGTTCTGAGACAGGGTCTCCTGTAGCCGGGAATGTCTCCAATTCCCTATGTAGCCAAGGATGACCCTAAACTTCCCATCCACCTCTCGAGTGCTGGGGCTAGAAGTGTGTCCTACCAAGTCCAGTTTTTATGCAAGTACCCTACCCACTGAGCCCCAGAGATTATTTTTAAAGTGCTTCTTTGGTTAAAGAATAAATGTGCACTTTGAAAAACGGGAAGTTGGTTTTTAACATTTTGAAGGATATGTCTAAAAAATGTCTATGCAAAGAACATTATGGGTTGAAGAACATGCCTGGAGGACATTTTCAGCTGTAATCTGGGTACACTGTACAGGCAAGACTATGTGAAGACCCCTTCCCCCCACTGCATTTGCCCAGACCACGTGCAGTCTAATCCCCCAGGTACTCAACAGTTCTGAACTTGTATAGACGGTATCAACAGCAGGCTGATGGTATCAATAGCAGGTACTCAACAGTTCTGAACTTGTATAGACGGTATCAACAGCAGGTTGTGTAAAAGGCCAACCTAGTCGTACTTATTTGGGATAAATGGGACACCACAAGATAATCCCTGGTGGTGCTTAGGCTGGCTCTTTTACATGTGAGGTTAAAAATATTCATCTTCCTAACGGTAGCCACACACACACACACACACACACACCCAGCAGCAGTAGAATCTGCCTTTGCCAAAAAGCTTGACTCCCCCTTGGGCTATAGGGTAACTGAGAGCAAGAGGAGAGACTAGTGCCTCCTCCCATCTTGTGCCCACTCTTTGGGTGCTAAAGCAGAAATGTTACTGTTCTTAGCCCTTCTCTTGAGTCACCTTAAGTTCCAGGCAAATAAAACCTCATAGGACAGGCCGACTCCACCCCAGATGAGGATAGTTATCTATGAGGGCAAGAATGTACCCTCCAGGGTGAACAGGCTAGCAATTTAAGGGAAGACTTAAGAATTGGCTTGCGGGTCAGGGTGAGAGCTGAGACAATGATGGGTCAGTGGTGGGCAGAATCATGGAGCTACTTGGTTATGTGCAGCCTTGCAACCTCTGCTAACACTGCTTCACTTAGCGTTTAGAGGAAGCTCCTCAACTGTGATCCGGGGAAGCTTGCAGGTTTGGAAAGGACGTAAATACGACAATGACACAGTATTCATAGAAGCATGTATAAAATCAGAATCGACTGAGGAATGTCTCCTTATCCTTCCTCTAATGGCCTAGGCAGAGGTAACGAAACACAGTGTAGTGCACCAGCCTGGTCAACCGTGCAGTTGGCATGTTCTCCCAACCCTAGGTTCTTCATTAGCTTTTCAGCCTCATGTGAAAACCCAGGGACTGGAGTAGGTGCCTGACATCACTGAGGCTCCCTGTACCCTCACCTGCCTCTGCCTTCTGTGAGATTTATTCCACTCCTATGATGTTGTTATTTCTCCTACACCTTCTCCCATGTCTCGTGATACCCAAGCCACACTAACTGGAGCTGTAAAGAAGGCTGCTTCGTGAAGCTTCTCTGATTTAGAGTTTATTAAACCTTGTTCCTCAGCCTGTGGTGGAACAAGGAAAGGATTTGGCTCCAGGGCCTCTTCTGCATGGGGTGTTGCACTCATGGTCTTAAATGAAAAGCTGTCCACTACTTTCCCCAATATTCACATACATTGCAAAAATTAAGTCAAATGAAATAAATAGTAGCCAAGAAGAAAACACAGTCCTACAGTGGAAAATGACATTAGAGTACTCTTGAAGGAAAGGCAGGGATGGAAGGCACCCCCCAGGTCCATACCTACACCCCACTGCTACAAGTTTCACCAAAGGAGACAACATGCCTTGGTGGCAAAGTAACTCTCTTCTGAGAGGATATGTGGCAAACTCTAGGAAAATGGCTCCACCCGAAAAACTCAAATAATGTAGAGTTCCATGTTGAATTAGAATTCTCAGAGCACCACCCCCACCCTACATGTGATTCCATGGTGTGTGTGTGTGTGTGTGTGTGTGTGTGTTGTACATGTAAAGGCTACTGGTCTGCACCCAGCCTTTTAGGTAGATGCCAGGAATCAAACTTAAGTCTCTGTCTGGTTCCAGAATCCTTGGGTTCCTGGTTCATAGTCATTCCTACATCCTTGAAATTTGGGGGTTCACCTGAAAGATTCCACCAGCCTCTCAGTGTTCTTTTTGCTTCCTCAATGAGACACGCTTTCTTTTTCCCACACTGTGTCTCCAATAAGCTGGGCTCTACAGGCCTCCTCCTCAGCATTTGCCCAGACTTACAGTTGGATGGTGTCTTCCCTTGGTCAGGCTTAGCAGTTTTTATCACTGCCCTGAAGGGGGTCTCTTGTCCTTTACCACCACTCAGGTCTGTGTCCCCACCTCCCCATGCTGCTCAGTCCCTTGATCAAGATTCCTTCTGATGTGGTTTACTCGCTGATCCTTCTTGCCACGTTCATAGTCACAACTCAGACCAAAACCCCATCTTTAGATCCCACTCGCTGCTTTCAAATGCCTCTGGGGAAAGCTAAGAAGAGAAGGGTACTCACAGTGACTAAAATGTTTATTCATGTGGAGTCAGCCCTGAGGAAAGAGCAGTTTGCAAGGCTTTAATCACCCAAGTAGACAATCTCAGGGAAGATCCTAGCCCTCGCTCTCCTCCCTGCTGCCTCTGTTGCTGCCCAGCCTTCTCAGCTTTGAGATTCCTTGGGGAAAGTTCCCTTGCTCCCTTTAGGGCACTCACAACCTCACTTGTCTATGGGCTTGAAGAGAAACTAAAGACAGGCGACAGGAGATTAATTGCAAGCCACTAGGTTTGAAAGGCCGGGGGCTTATGGAAGGGCGGGACAAAAGAGAGGACTCAGGCCACGCTGTGGGTGCTCTCTTACCGCATGACAAAATCTGCTTCGTCTATGTCACGGCCACAGCCACTCATCTTCAGAATCCCACCGTTTCCCACCACCGCGCATTTCTTCAATGGCAGCTGGAAGGGGGTTGCCTAGCAACAGAAAACAAGGCGGGTTTTCACTGCAAAGGACACACAAGCGCTCAGAAATCATTATTGACAGCAGCAGACCTGAGGAATTTGAAGGCAGACTTGGAAGGGCCAAAAAGAACCCTGGGAAGAAGATGGACGTCACTGAATTGCTGAGGAACAATCTGGCCTGTTTCTTAGGGGTGAAAAAAGGGCACGGGGTGGGGGTGGGGGTGGGGAGTAAAGCAAAACAAACAAACAAAAAGTCCCTGGAATATATTTAAATGTAGTGGCGTTATTGCTTTGTTTTGTTTTCCTTCTCAAATTGGCCGAGCATACAGCACAAGGTGTTTGCGAGGGAAAACAGAAAAGTCCAAACTAAACACAGGATTGCTTCTAAAGGCCTTAGACAGGAAATAAAGCCAAATGAGGTCTGTTCTCCATGTGAGTGCAAAGACACCATGGGCCGTCCACTCCCCAACAGCGTCTGGGTATTTCTTATGTTAACTGCTGGAGACAGCGAGGACACAGAAGTCTGAGGCGGCGAGAAAGGAGGGGCAAGAGTGTGAACTTCAGTCACCAGCAAAACTGTACCATGAAGTTGCTGACTTCACCAAGGAGGAAGCCTCAGCAACTGCTATGTGACGCCCTAAAGGAGCAGGCAGTACTGTCCCCCGGCCCTCAGACAAAGCTTTAGCACTTGAAGGATCAGTAGAGGGCTAGGGAGACTGCTCAGGCAGTCAAGTGCTTGCCTAGCGAGTGTGAATCCTGTACGTGAGCTGTACAATTTGTATGAAAAAGCAGAATGTGACCGTGTGTGCTCAGAATCTCAGCGGCGGGGGTGGGTTGGGGTGGGGGTTGAAGACAAGGAGATTCTGGAGCTCACTGGCCAGGTAGCCCATCCGACTCATGAGCTCCAGGCTAAGTGCAAGATCCTTCCCCCAAAACAAGATGTAAAGCAATTGAAAAAGATACCCGGCGCTGACCTTTGGCCCACACACACACACACACACACACACACACACACACGAATACTCAGGATCCTGCCAGGCAGGGGACACAGTACAAACAAGGGCGACAGTGTTTGCTGGAAGAAAACACGCTGCTGTGAGCAGAACACTCTGGGTGGCTCTGTTTAGAACTTGGGAGCCATTAAGGGACAGGTGACTTGTGTCAAAGCAGACAGCATGTGACTTTCTTCTGCAAATATCGAGCTAGACTACAAAGAAAATGTTCTGTGTGGCTGAGTGCTCCCTGGAGCGCTATTTATAGAGCCAGGGAATATGGAAACCCAGTAATAGTCCCTGAACGTGAAATGAATCATTTGGCCTCTTCTAGCTGGGTCAGCAAGAACTGCTGGGTACCCAGGCTCCTTGAAGCTGCTGGAACAGAACACAGTCTTCGGAGTGCTTGGGGGAAAGACCTTGAATAGACACATAACTGGTCTAGAAAACAGCCAGATTGATAGGTCATGTCATTTGCATGTGATCCATTTGCATGCAATCCACGCAAATGATACAGACTATACCAAAGACAAAATGGAATTAGCTCATGAATATACAATAAAAGGCTCCTGCCTAGGCATGAAGTAATAACTCAGCCAGGAAAAAAATTCCCAAGAGTCTCTGCTTTCATTGGTAGCTGAAGGAGGCACTTAGTCCAATGTGAGAAGATTTTATTCTCTTGATTTCTAGTGGTAAAATGAACAGCCAGAGCTATGTAAATATTGGTGATAAACATGTGGTGTTTGGAGTGTAATGTCTAAGCAGTTGCCTACTGGGAGAAAAGAACTGCATTTCCACAGCAGAGATCAGCCCAGTAAACTGCTCCCGAGTGAGGTCTATGAGGGGAGACGGGCAAGGGAAAGCAGCTTGGTTTAGAGCAATACATATTTTTCTTAGTCATTCCTAAAAAGAAGATTTGGAATCAACACTCAAAACAGCGATATCTCCCATCGGTGAGACGGAAAGCTGGGGACTGACGCTCATGTCGGCTTGTTTGTATATTCCACAATGTTTTCTGTGGCATGTGAGGGGTAGGGACAAAGCAAAACCCGTGCTTCCTGGGCACTCACACTCTATCACAGAGAAGGGTAAAGCAATGCAGGAGGAGTGCACGGTGGGGCAGATGGTGAGGTGGTCTGTGGAGAGAAACAGGGCATAGGCATAAGAGGGTGCGGACACACTCCTGAGAGGAGCTGCAAAGGTCAGCGGGTGATCAGCCACCGTGCATAGGAAACCCTTGAGCAGATTCCCGGAGGAGCTGAGAATGTGGGAACTTAGGGATGTGCAGAGCCGACTGGCGCAAACACCTTGAGGGGGGAGCATTCCTGGGGTGAGATGGGGGTCAAGAGCTGCTTTTGTCTGCAGATGGGTCAGGGGAGAGAGAGAGAGAGAGAGAGAGAGAGAGAGAGAGAGAGAGAGAGAGAGAATAAAGACTAGTAAGAATGTGTGGAGAGGGTGGCGAAGGCCATGTAGGGAGCCATAAAAACAGTGATTTTTATTCTAAGATGAGAACCAAGTCAATGGAAATGGGCAGGGGGTGGCATCATGACCCACGCTGCAGTGACAACAAGCTGAGGAGAGTCTGGGCAGGAAAAAGGGCCAGGGAGGAGTCTGGTGCCATATTCCTAACCAGGGACTTTAGTGACCTGGAACAGGGGACAGGAGAAGGGAAAGAGGTCAGATTATGGAAGGATCGGGAGCAAGTGCTGAATGGATTTGCTGGTGTGCAGAAAGAAAGGAAGGAGAGAGAAGAGAGAAAAAGAGGAATAGGGAATGGCGCCAAGAGTTTTGTTTTCAACAGATGACCAGCTGCTTCCTGGGCTATAGACCACAGTAGGAGTGTGTACGGGGACTGATTAAGAAGTCAGCATTGAGAACATCAAGGGTGCTGTGACCTTCAGATGTCCAAGTGGCCCTGTCAGGTGTGTGACTAAGCACACAGTCAGGAACTTGTCTGTGTGAGGTAAAAAAACGAAGAGTGTCTTAGTTAGGATTTCTTTTGCTGTAAAAAGACACCATAACCACGGCAACTCTTATCAAGTAAAACATTCAACTGGAGTGACTGGCTTAAGAGTTCAGAGGTTCAGTCCATTATCAACATGGTGGGACATGGAGGCATGCACGCAGACATGGTGCTGGAAAGTAGCTGAGCCTCTATAAGTCCCAATCACCAGATTATGGGACAGGGGAGCAGATGTCACAAGCCCCTATGCTCTGTTCCCTCCCTCCGCAGGGAGCCCATACTGTACAGGATGCTGTGGGACAGAACACCCTCTGTGACCCGGGAAGAGCAACCCACTCAACTTTCAGCCTGTTTCAATTCTTTGTCACCCCCACCAGAGTTCATGGACTTGTCTACACCTTGGCAATTCTAGATTTCCAGTGCTTCCATGGACAAAACAAGGGGAAATTTGTTTAACTTGGTCTTAACAATAAAGAACCATTTTATTAGCAGAAAAAAATTAAGGAATTGATGTCTATACCCTTAGCATCACCCCAAAGTCCAAAGCACAACTTGAGGACTTAGGAAAAACACAGTGAGATGACTTTTACCTGACATTTGCTTGCTCCTTCATTTTCTTAACTGTTGAACTCACAGAGGAAATTCATCTCACTTCATTTCAATAAATGCTCTCAAGTGCCTGAGAACACTCTGCCGGCAACGCTAACACACCAGCGAACAATAACACTACACCAAAGCTTTCAACGAGAAAAACCTATGGGTGTTATCTACCAAATAATAATGGGGTGATGATATATTTGTCTAGTTTAGGTCCAGGGTGCTGGGCACCAGTTGGAGCTGCCCAGAATATTAAGGGATCTCCTTCTAGCATACTATACATGAGACAAATCATGTGACTCTTAGGATTTTAAGGGTGTGTCTTTAGGAAGGCCTTCCATGCTGTTTTCTGATGCATCTCCTTGCATATTGCTGTGGCCACGTATGGTAGTGAGCTGCCACACCCCTGCTCATATTAATAAAAAGTATTACTGTAAGTGAAAGGATTGATTAGAACATTAGCTGGATGACACCCAGTGATAAGGTCATCTGATTTAGAGTCCCATTTCCCAGGCACCTCAACATCTCAGTGCCCCATAGGAAAGCAAGTGTGATAAGAATGCCCTACTGAGAGTTAAAGGAAGGTGAGGTCATTGAACACCACCATATATGAATTGTACACTACAATGCATTTATTTATATAAAAATCAGCATTGCTATACCCAAAGTTAAATTCCTTCATGGGGCATTGCTGCGGGGATTTGGATGGAAATGCCCTCCCGTTGACTCACGAGTCTGATCTCCAGCTGGTAGTGCAGTTTGGGAAGTTTTTGGAACCTTTCAGAAGTGGAGCCTCATTGGAGAAAGTGTGTCACTGGGAGTGGGCCTTGAGTCTGGATAGCTTAGATTCCTCTTCATTCCCTGAGCATGAATGGATTCGGTGTGACAAGCCAGCCCCTGCTCCCACCAGCACCTTCCCTGTCTCTGCCATTGTGTTCCTGCAATGGTGGACTGTGTCCTCCTGGAAATGCAGGCCAAAAACCCCTACTTTTCTCTTAAGATATTTTTCAGGGTATTTTCTTCCAGCAAGGCGAAAGTAAATAAGGCGCTCGGCGTATTACTAAAACATGACCACGTATACCACATCTTTGTGTGAGATCACTTTAGTTTAGAGGATTCACATAGATTTTTAGCAAAATCGGATTTTCAAACCATTGGTCTCTTTGAAGATGTATCTACAACACATAAAAAGAACTATGAGATTTAAAATGTGAAGGCTTTTTTATTGAGAAGCTTTTGGAACCTTTCTCTGTCCAATCAAATACTGAACAGGATGGTTCCATGTGTTCCATGGATTGGTGGCCGAGCAGCCTAAATGCTTTGCTTTGATAAACACCATGACCAAAAGCAACTTATGGAAGAAAGAATTTATTTGGGGTTGTGGCTCCAGAGGGATAAGAGTCCAGTGTGGTGGGGAGGCGTGGCAGCAGGAGTAGGAATCTTCAAACACAAGTGTGAAGCTGAGACGGGAAACAGAAAGTAGTGAGAGGCTGTGGACACACAAAGCGGACCTCAGGATGATGCTCTTCCTCCAGCAAGGCTGCCTCTGCTAACAGTACCACTGCCTGGAGATGGAGTGTCCAAACAGCAGAGCCTATGAGAAGCATGGTCATTTAATTCACTGTGGTTTCCTTTTGATGCAGCAGACGAATCAATTAATCTTCAGACCTGAAGAACAAATCCTGTCACTCTCGTTAAAAGGAAGGTGGTTTGTAAAGCTGGTCATCTGAGAGCCCCCCCCCCCCCCCCCCCCCCCCCCCCCGCGCGCCTTATCTTCCACACCTCACCTCTGGGCCTCGTTTTAGCGCTAGTGGCCAACTTCTATGTTCACTCAACAGCCATTTGATAAGCATCTGTTATGGGTAGAGAGCTGCTAGGAAAGCCCTGTTCCTATGGCTTGTGTCTAGCAGAATGCAAACCAGGCGTCAACAACATGCTGGGTCCATGCGGAGTACGGAAGTAAAAGGCCGGGGTTTCTCATCTATTAGATAGCATTCAGAAAGCTAATATGTGAATGCAAGTGAAAATTAGACTCTTAGGCGCTCTGCACCACGAATGATAGTGAAGTAGTTTTGAAGGCTAGAAGACTTTTTTTAAATTATCTGTTTTATTGTGTATGTGTTGTGGGCACAAAAGTGACAGCGCCATTATGGAGGTCAAAGGGCAACCCTGTAGAGCACTTTCTCTCCTTCCACATTTAGGTTACGGTTAGGAACCAGACTTTGGCCACCGGGCTTGCATAGCAAGCGCCTTTAACTGTTGAACAATCTTGCCATCCCTGAAAGCTAGAAGAACTTTGTCAGCCACCAACTCCAACAGCCAACTGTGAAAATATTCTTGGCCAATACAATGACTTGTGAAAAATATTCAGCAGCATCTGAAAACTGAAGCCTGGGGGCTTGTGCCTTATGCAAACAGTACCAGAACACCCCTGAATGGTTTTCTAATTAAAAGAATGAAGAAATGCCAGAGTCAGTCACAAAGTCAGATGCCTCCACTCTTCCTCCCTCTCTTGGGCTGTCTCCCCAGCCAAGTGTAGAACCAATGTTTTGGCCTCAGTTCCTGGTACGAAGAGATCAGTGTACCCACTCACCCATCTTAGACATAACCATGGTCTAGAGTGAGTGTCCTAGCTAGAGTCACTGCTGCTGTGCTGAAACACCGTGACCCTCAGACGGTGGGAAGGAAAGGGTTATTTGGTTTATGCCTCCATATCACTATTCACCATGGGACCAAGAGTGCCAACACAAAACAAAAAATCCAGAATAAAAGCATGGAGTATGGCCAGGCAGTGGTGATACACACCTTTAATCCCAGCACTTGAAAGGCAGAGGCAGGCAGATCTCTGTGAGTCTGAGGCCAGCCTGGTCTAAAGAGCGAGTTCCAGAGCTGTTATAGAGAAAATTCATCTTGGGAAACAACAACAACAGAAAAAAATTCACATAAAGCAAAAAACATGAAGTTATTTTGTGTGCTGTTTCCATTGCTTTCATGTTGGTTTTCCTTTTTCTTTGCTCGTTCTTAGCATAATTCTGCTAATACAGGGTCCACTATGTGACCCAGGCCAGCCTTCAACTCGTGACGTAGCTGAGGCTGGCTTTGCACTCCTGATCCTCCTGCTTCTGCCTCCCAAATTGCTAGGATAGCAGGTGTGATGCCAGACCTGACTCCCATGGTTTTACGGTTAATACAGGGCAGATCTGATCGTTAGAATTCTCACTGTACTCTCCTGCTTCAGTGTGATGGTTTTCAGTACCCTGAATGAGTTTTGCCTGCCACTGACTCTTCTGCCAGCTTCCTCCCCCACTTTCTAGTCCCCCTTGCTAGCCCTGGTTTACACCTTTTGCTTTGTTGCTCTTTTGTAGGGTGGATATCATAAGCATTTAGGAACAAATGCTATTTTCAAAGTTCAAAATAACAGAGCTACCATAGCTAAGATTTGCTGATTTCATTATGAGTGTAACTTCAGGTCGTACTCTCTGAGCTAAGAGTTGATGCAAATTTTCTCACTCGACAATGCAAAGGGGATAAAACCAGAAGGAAGGGTTCATGCTTTTGTTGTCAGTGGGAGCAATGAGGTTTTATGATTATTTGTTTGTTCACACCGTTTCCCTCCAACCTTTTTCTCCTTGATGGTAACAGAGAAGAAGGCTCCCTTACATGCTAAAGGTTAAAGCCAGAAAAACATATCTCTTAGCCATCAAATGAGACTTTAGAAAGAGTGACTACCAGTATTAAGTATGGAGCTTAAACCATATCAGACAAGTAGAAGTTTTGCATTGTTAACCTTTTAAATGACCCCAAAGATTGTCAGCACCATGCCAACTGCTATTAGTCGCCATGTCAAAACATATGCCCACTTTTCTTGGTGAAGATTTCAAGTTTTTGACCATAAGGACATCAACGCAGCCCTCCCTGCATCCAGTCCAATCCTTTCTCTTTCCCCTCACCGACCACTGGAGTTGGATGCCCACACTTAATTATACTTCACTCACACACATAATTTAATTTCTTGCACATATGTTAATTATACCCTCAACCTAAGCGTCTAAACACACCCCTTCCCTTCTTCACGTCTAATTATAGCCCCCCTCTTATGAATGTAATTACACTATCATCCACCCATCTGATTATGCCCTCCTCAACATATTTAATTGCATTGCCCTGTTCAAGGACCTAATTATATTGGAAGCAACACACCAATTAAGCCCCAACCCTCCACCAATATCCCTCAGATGCATATAACTGTGTCTCTGGCTCAATGGCTTCATTTCGTCAACTAAAGGTGAACAGTTTCCCAGTAATAAAATCCCTAACAAGCAGGATACCCTCTGGCCAAGCAAAACAGAGATGCCGTTAAGTCAAAGAAGCCCCAGCTCTTTCCAAGAGGTAAACCGGAATGCGTTTGCCCTTCCCATCATTTGACGAGGCCCTTGAGGGTCCAAATTAAATTTCCAGCAGCATTCTTCCTTTTCATGCGGGAGCACGTGTGTGATGAACAATATCTAGTAATTAGTTCATTTATTTAAAGGACAATGCTTCTTATGACAGATATTTAGTTACTGAATTCTGTTGAAAAGATTATCCCAAGCTTTCTCTAGGGCTATATAAGTACCGACTATACAACACTTGTAGATCTCTTCATTCAAAGCCATTTAACAGTACAGTGGCAGTTGTGTGAGAACGATCTCCCTACAACGTTGATGCTGAGGTTGGTATCCCCTCTCTACTAACATCATTGTGATTTGAGAAAGGTAAGTCAGTAGTATGTTTTCTATAGAACATGCGAAACTGGGAATTGAATCATGTGAATATTTATATACTGAACATTCTCTGTGTTGGGGGGGCAGAACTCAAAGCTGGGTATCTTCCTCAATCACTCTCGACCTCATCTTTTAGAAACAGGGTCTCTCACTGAACCTGAGCCTTGCAGAGCTGGCTAGACTGGAGGGACCCTCCTGCCTCTACATCCCCAGTACTGGAATTATAAGTAAATGGCATACGAGGTTTTTGACATGGGTGCTTGGGATTGAACTCAGGACCTCTTGCTTGCAAGGCCGCCATAAACTGGTACTTTTGTTTATTAAAATTGTTGTTAAAACCACTATAAAAAGTAACGCTTTGAAATTTTGCATATTTTGCATACAGTCTTTTAGCTGAGGGCACAACCCCATATGGTATGACTCCATGTGACCATTTAGAAGACTTATTGATCATCTCTTAGGCACTGCCCAATTAATTATCCATCGCTGGTGTCATTTCTGCCTGCAGAGTGCCAAAGCAGAGACAGAGACTGTACCTTACACCATGCCTGTGTGTGGCTCCATTTTAGAATTCATCAGAATTTACTGGAGCTGTTGTTTTCCCCGTGGTGTAAGGAGATATAAGGACACATAACATTTCAAAGTAGCAGGAAGTCTCCTCCATGGTGGGACTAAAAGGAGGAAGGACTGACGCTCCCATCATCACTAGGCCCTGTGCTTGCCCATCCTTCACTGGGAATGGCCTAGGGAGCAACACCTTCCTGTTAGTACAGCGGTTCTCAACCTGTGGGTCAGGGCACCATTAGTCCAACAAAACTATTTGCATTATGATTCATAAAAGTAGCAAAATTACAGTTATGAAGTAGCAATAAAAATAATTTTAGGGTTGGGGTCACCACAACATGAGGAACTCTATTCAAGGGTCTCTGCATTAGGAAGGGTAAGAACCACTGTATTAGTGAGGCTTTCCCCTGAACCCCATCAGCCTTCAACCAACTCCCAGCTTCAGTGTTTCCCCTCCTACTCTATTGACCCACAGTTCTGTGGGCACACTGGTGCCCGCTCCATAAGCTCTGAGGACTAAGGAGTCATATCTGACTCAAAGTGGCCAATAGCCCCTATTCAAACTGTGGGTGAACCAACAGGCCCTTGGTATCATAGACTAGAAATCTTGAGTTGGTTTCTGTGTATTTTCTCTTTTCAAATCGTCCTAACACCCACTGCTACAGAGGTTCTTGAATTCTTCCCCTTCGTGTAATTAAGAGCACACACGAGTGCACACACACACAGACGCACACACACACGCACTCAGTTACTGGTTACATATAGATGGTCTCTAGTTTATTCCCATGGTACATAGTCAGTCATATTCTAATTTTTCCAAAATGAAGCCTGGTGCAAATTAGTCTTTCTTAAACTAAATGTTCCACCATGTTCCCTCAGACACAGATCTTACCAAGGTATCCAGAAGCCACCACCACCATGAACTTTCTGCTTGGTTTTTTTTTTTTGCGCCCCCAGATTAACTAGGCAGATATCCTTTCGTGTACGTCTGCTTCCTCAAACACGACCTGAATGTGGTGGAAGCTGCTGCAACACCCTTGTCCTGCTCCTGTTTTCCTTCCTTCATCACCTCCCCCACCTCCCCCATGGGATTGTTTTCACCCTTCAGATCTGTAGGTACCATGCCAGATAGGATGTGCTCACACGCCCAATGAACACTCGATGGTGCAAACACAGTAGATGCCAGTTAGAATTTATTTATGCTTAATGAGTCAGAGCTGTGTGCATTGGCTTGCAAATCTATATGGAGTCGGATAAAACCATTTCTCTCGCACTTTGGAAAGTTTTGGGTTTACTGTCTGTTATTTTGTCTCAAACCAGAAGCCTCTGTTGATGTTTCCAAACAAGGCAGTTCATGGAAACCACCCCCAGCACACAGCAAAACCACCACCAAAATGTCAGCAGGAGGACGCTGCTGACAACAGAGCCAATGCCTGTCACTGATTTCCTGTTCTCTCACTTATTTCTGGAAGTGACCTAGCCACCAAAAGGAACACAATGATACTCCTTCCTCCCATTTCCCCCAAATCAAGAACTACAAACATCAAACAAAATTCAACTAAGGATATTTGACAAGAATTTATTGTCAAGCACCCAGCTACTGAGCACTGTGCTAAGGGCCAGGTCAAAAATTCTGACCTCTGACTTAGTGTTTGTTCCATTAAAAGGTTGCATGAATTAAGACTTCCACGTTGTCTTCAGCTATAAATATTGCATATTAGTCAGTAATGCAGTGGATTGCTAAATTGTTAATCCAATTTCACTGATTAGAGACATGAACTAATAGTCTAAGATCAGCTAATGAGTTAAATATTTGCATTGAGAAAAGAAAGCAAGATTGATTGATCTATTAAACAACCAGGACATAAAGCATCAGATATTTTTTAGGAATAATGCTGCCTGCATTTTTCCCACTCTGAAAAGCATCAAAGGGAGCGAGGTGACTCCTGACCACCTTTTATTCCTAGCTCGGCTTCCCAAAGTATCGCGAGGAGCCCCTTGATAAGTCTCCAATCACTTACGTGGCCTCTACGTTTCCCACCTAAAATCATCTGATTGACTTCATTCTGCCTCGTAGCCATGTTCTCTCCATTTTTTCATAATGTGGTCACTATAAATTGGACTTTCCAGCACCCATACTTACAATGTATATTTTTGGAACCTGGGCTGACTAGTTTTGACTAGTTTTATGTCAACTGGAAACAAGATGACTCATGGAGTCATCTGAAGGGAGCCTGAATTGAGAAAACGCACACATAAGAAAAGGCTATAAGTAAGCCTGTGGGGTGTTTTTTTTTTTATGGATGTTTGATGCAGAAAGGCCTAGCCTATTGTAGGTGATGCCACCCCTGGGCTGGTGGTCCTGGGTGCTATAAGAAACCAGGCTGAACAAGACATGGCATCGACCCAGTTAGCAACATTCTCCAGTAGCTCTGCTTCAGTTCCTATCTCCAGGTTCCTGACTGAGTCCCTGACCTGAATTCCCACAGTTGCAGAGTGTGACTTGAGAGTTATGAGCCGAAATGAGCCATTTTCTTTCCGAGTTCCTCTGGGCAGAGTCTTCCAACAGCAATAGAAGAGTCGCTAGTGCTGGCTCCCACCCATTCAAAGACCTCTGGGGAGAGCCGGGAAATTGGAAGTGTCCCATAATATTCTTGTATAAAATCAATCAAATGCTCTCAACCCCTCACGCACATCACTGTCAACTGGAATGAATTTAGATGTCCATGTCATGACAGGCTAGACAGTCCAGAGGTCCCCATCCATGGCATGTCGGATTACACAGTTCAGAGGTTCCCATCCATGGTATGATGGGACAGTCCAGAGGTTCCCATCCATGGTATGATGGGACTAGACTGTCCGGAGGTTCCCCATCCATGGCATGATGGGAATTCACAGACCAGAGGTCTCCATCTATGGCATGATGGGAATTCACAGACCAGAGGTCCCCGTCCATGGCATGATGGGACTTCACAGTCCAGAAGTTCCCCATATTGTATTCTTGCTGAGAACATGTCTGGGATAACTAGAATTTGATCTCTTTGATGGAGAATCCCATGGAAAATTACCCAGTTCTGTTCTAGGAACCAAAGGTCAGGTTATGCTAACTAACTGATCTTAGTTCCTCTTAAGTTCCTCTTAGTTCCTTCCTACCTGTTTGTGTAGAACCCCCTCCAGCTAACAGCTTATCTTAGCCTCTGTCAAACTGCTTGCTTCAAACAGAAGTGTCCCAGCAGCTGTCAAGCAAGATGCCTGTCTTTAAAAACCACTCTGTTCTGGACTTTGGCCACACCTAGGTCTCCCAACTACACTGTGATGTAGTCACACCTGGCTGGAATAAAGACTTCCAAGTGGTTATAAACTGTGTCTGAGTAGCCATCTCTGGTGTGTACCCATTAACAATGGAAACACACCTCCCTCTGTCTCTCTGTGTCTGTCTGTCTCTGTCTGCCTTTCTCTCTGTGTGAGTGAATGTATGTGCATGTCTGTGTGTATGTCTCTGTGTGTATGTCTCTGTGTGTATGTCTCTGTGTGTGTGAGTGTGTGTGTCTATCTGTGTGTATCTGTCTGTCTGTGTATGTGTGTGTTTCAGAAAAAGTTGACTAGGAGGGAAGACTCACCTCCTCAGACTGCACAGATCTATGACCTATGGTCTCCAGCTGAATAAAAGGGGAGCATGAGAAGAATGCAGGGTTTCACTGCTCTCTGCTTCCTGGCTATTTCTATAATTAGCGGCCTCACGCTCCTGCCACAATGGTTACCCCCACCCACCATGACGGCTACTCTCTCAAACTGTAAACCCAGACAACACTCCCTGTTAAATTGCTTCATCACAAGTATTTGGTCATAGGAAAAGTGACTAACACTTCCTAGGCATACATGGGGACCTGAGTTCAAATCCCTGGCACTCATGTAGACAGTTGAATGCAACTGTACCCCCAGCATGGGAGCTGCAGAGAGCTGGGTCATGAGAGGTTACTGACCTGGCTAGCTTTGGGTTCAGGGAGCCACTCTTGTCTCAGGGTAACGAGAGAGAGGAGCAGAAGAAGACATTGGGTGTTCTGTTCTAGTCTCCACAGGACACATGGGTTCACTCACTGCCCCTCAATGCACACACCAAGATGTAAAGCACCCAAAGAACTATACATTCACACAAACATGGTCAGGTACAGATATACACAAAATGTTGGCAGGT
The DNA here is from genome assembly GCF_037038515.1 of Microtus pennsylvanicus. Lineage (NCBI taxonomy): Eukaryota > Metazoa > Chordata > Mammalia > Rodentia > Cricetidae > Microtus > Microtus pennsylvanicus. The sequence goes on along the minus strand of NC_134586.1, from coordinate 7,220,207 downwards.
GCTTCACATGGTCTTTCCACACGGTAGCAGCCAGATGAAGCTCTTCTGGAGGACAGATGTAGTTTGCATGGGCTTCTCTAGAACTGCAAGACTACAGCAGACTCAGAGACTCAGAGAGTGCTGCTCGTGATCAGACCAAAGCTACTCAGAAAAGTACAGGAATATTCGTGTTTTAGGGGACTTTTTGCCGTCACTGAGAAAATCCCCTTTTCCTTCTGGAGCTCAAACAAAATTAGAGAACCCTTTGGAGGGTACTTAGAAAAAGATAAACCCAGGATTCTATGGGGCAAAAAAATTCCACAGGGGTTCTGAAAAGTTCCTTTCATTTCTGTTGAGAAAAATGTTAATATTCACTCATGACTCCCTGTCGTCCCCCAGCCCTTGTGCATTCTCCCTTGAAGGCTTAACAGTGTATGCTGAGTCTCTTTCCATTTCATTATACCATCAGGTTATTCAACTGCAATAGCCACTCACAATTTAATCAGTTTCTTAATGCTGAAGATTTTCTGTCATGTTTGGCACACCTCTGACTGATGATGGGGTGCCTAGCCCTTTGGTGGCTGAGGCAGGAAAATCACAAGTTTCACTGACAACAAAGAGACCTTTGACTGGGATTGTTGCCAATTATGGCAGCAATGAAGAGTGGCTATCAGTTAAGTCTATTTTCGCTTTGATGTAGACAATAAAGTTTGAAAAGTTTTGCAAAAATCACAAGACTAAGGCCTCTTCAAGACCCCTTTAAAAGATACATTCATTAACCCAATCCACACAGTATTTCTCCTGCTGCCCATGACCTTGAGCGCTGGTCCAATCATTTTGTTCAGAGACGTCCTTAGAGACAGTTGGGTTTACAGGGAAGACTGTTGCTGCCTCAACTTCCTCATCAGGCTTTCTTGGGTTGCATTGGTAAAGTATTCATCTATTTCTACATGGAAAATTCAATGAGCTTCCCCAGATCTTATTATAACGGGAGAGACTTTATTGCACCGTATCGTTTTAGAGTGTATTAATCAGAGGGGAAAGGCAAGGCCACATAAACAGCTAAAGCCAAAGATTTGGATTCCAACAGGGCTGAGTCAAATCCTGACTTGGTCACAGCCCGGAATCAGCATCTAGAGAAGTGGATCTCAACCACCCTCGCACTACGACCCTTAAATACAGTTCCTCATGTTGTGGTGACGCTCAACCATAACATTATTTTTGTTGCTACTTCATAACTGTAATTTTGCTGGTGTTATGAATCATAATGAAAATATCTGACAGGCAGGATATCAGATACTTGACTCCGGTTGAGAACCACTGATATAGAAGGAAATCCTAGCCCATAACTCACCATCTAATCTCCAGTGCCCAGGTAAAACAAACAAAAACAACAGCGAAAACAGCTAGGTAGAGTCTTACATGCTGATCGCCCCGACCATGGCAGGCAAAGACAAGCGGCTTGCCAGAACTTCAGGTTCAAGGAAGAGATCCCGTGTTAAGGGACTAAAGCAGAGTGAGAGAAAGACATGCCTGACAGCTGCTTCTGGTTTCTATACTTACACATATGCGGACACACACCAGACGCACATATACACATACCTCACACACACACACACACGCATGCACACACAAAAAGATTCACACATACACATGCACAATTATAAAAATACACTCAGCTTACTCATTCGCTAGTGTATTTTTTCTAATACACTTGATTTTTATTTGTTTCCTAAATATTTTACCTAAAATGTTACATTTTGAGAAACCAAATCCATTTATTTAAATAAACTTATCTACTTAGGTACCTCAGTTCCATAGGTAACTTAGAGGCAGCTACTCCTCTCTTGGCCTCTCCTCATTTATCAAATGAAAATAAGTTTGAGAAATTACATCTACTTATTAAAATTATTAAATAAAGGGCTGGCAAAATAAGCTCAGGGGTTAAGAGAGCTTGCTGCTCTTCAAGAGGACCTGGTTTCGTTCCCAGCACCCAGCAGCTCATAACCCACCAACCACCTGTAACTCCAGCTCCAGGGCATCTGAAGGCCTCTTCTGCTCTCTGAGAACACCTGAACACAAATGGTTACACACACCTGCGTGCACACACGCACAGGTACACACGTAAATTCATTTTTAATGACTAAACTAGGAAGATGCAATGACTCACATTGCTCTGAGAACATATTGCTTTTTGTCATTTTTTTCCTAAGCCGTCCTCTTCTTACCCTGCCTTCCCACCCCTCAGCCCTCTAGACCCTCCTAGAGTTCACTAATTTTCTGACGCCCATCTGGCAAAGTAAAAAGGTATTTCTTATCTACCAAGAGTCCTGTGATACAGCATAATCCAAGACAGAAATTTTCCGTTTCCACTAAGTATGTTCTTTCCAGATACATGGCAGTGATGGGTAGCAGGGGCTCTCTGCTTTCATTAGCGCAGTGCAGTGGCCTTTGCCCCAAGGCTTCCCGACCCTCAACCTTTGTCTTCCCAATCCTTCACTGCTTCTATTTTTTTCTCAAACAAAAGGCCAGCCATAGAGCTACCTGATGCCTTCTGAAGCTAATGGCTGTAACTGACTCAAGTTTTGACCTATGACTGGCTGACTCTTGAGAACTGCAGAGCCTCCAGGTACCTCCGTAGGTCCATTTCTTTAACACACGATCACAATCTGAAAATGTAACTTTAGGGGATTGCTTAAAGTTGTGACTTTTATTAATCCCAGAAAAATCATTGTATTGAGGTCAAAGAGCTACTGTTCTACTCCTGCACACCCAGCCTCCAGTATAACCTGGCTGAAGACCTTTCAGGGATTCAAGTTCCCAGGAGTTGAAAAATTGTGACAGTCTCTGGCAAAGGGTTGCTGAGAAGCTGTATCTACTGGCCTGCTTCTTAAACATGTTGGCTCCAGAGGGCTTCACAATGAAGATATTTCCCTCCACAGTTGAGCCAAGATAACTTGAAAACAAGCAGGCTGTATGTTAATTTAAAAACATGAATCCCACTCATGTAATTTGTGGGGAAATAGGTCCAGAATGCCCAAAAATTGTAAGACTGAATTAAGACTGAGCACCAAGACTTAGAACTAGGGATGAAACCTGAACAGAAACTGAGGTTTGGGCCCGGGCTCTCAGTGCCCTGCCCGACACGCTTTCTGCGATGTCAGTCTGATTGGAAGATGGACAGAGTCAAGCCACACCGACAACTCCATCTGGAGATATAAATCTTCTGACAAAACAGTCATTTCTCCCTCTCTGTGTGTCACAAGATTAAATGTCTCACAACACCTGAGACCTGATGTATGAGCACACAGGAGTGACATGGAGCAACAGTGTTCAATCAAGCTCTCATGGAAAACGTCCTCTCATGGGGTTATGTGTTTTAGCATCTGTTCTCCCAGGAGCTCTGTTTGGGGAGGTGGCAGAGACTTTAGTAGGGCGGAGATTAGCAGAAAAAGGTCACCGACTGGGGCAGCCTCACTTGTAGTTCACCTTTCTCTGTTTTGCTGGTCCAAAAACAAGTGAGCAAACCGCCTGCCACTCCAGCCACTGTGGCCACAGCCCCAAGTCCTCCATGCCTCCCTGGTCATGATGAATCGTATCCTCAAACTGCAATCCACACCGTATCCTTCCCCCTTGTGTTGCTTGGTATAGGTATTTGAGCAACAGGAAAACACACACCGTAAAGAAAGGGACTCGTTACAACCCAACTGACAATACCCACATTCTCTTCTTCCAGTGTAGAGATGTCCCCTCCACTCTGATAATGAACCCCAAGTCTCTACACAGCAGAGCAGAGGAGTGGCAGGAAGCAGCCAGCGAGTGAGGAGCCGCCTGGTGCAATTGAGACCTTGGCAGAGCAACCAAACAGGACGCGCAGAACGCTGGGGGTGCCAGGCAAGCACGCATACGTAACTAATGGGCAGAACGTGGAAAACGGAACACACGAGAGATACTAATTAGATTCTGAGCTTGTTCAGTGTGTTTCAAATGAAAAAACTGTCAGATGGATGTTAATGTATTTGTGGGGAAAAAGCTAGAGATCTAACTCAATTCATTTACTCATTCATTCTGCTAAAATTTATTAAGTCTCTATTATTCTAGGCACAATGTTATGTTCAGGGATACTGCAGGTCTTTAGCACCACCAACTGAATAGCCTCTGTAGGAACTTTCCAGGGAAGTGGAGAAGGGACCCTGAATCAAATAAGAGTCAACTCATGCAGTGAGGCAGCCCCACACACAAAAAAAAAATTCAAACAGAATTTAAAAGATAAGCATACATTAAGAAAGAAGAGGCCCGGGGCTTCCAGGAAAGGGGCTATGTGTGGGGATCTCTGTCAAAGAGGAGAGCACACACGGTATTTATGAAGACCAGTAAGACTGAGTATAAAGACAGGTCCTGTGCAAACTGATCCTAGAGACCCAGAAGACACAAGGTGAGAAGGGTGTGGCAGGCACTAAGGAGTTCGTCTTTGTCCTAAAACAAATGGGACACTAGCTGAGAGCTGAATCACAGGCAGGCAGAATCTCAACTTATACTTTAAGAAACGTAACTCAGGCAGGGCAACAACTTAGAAAATGGACCAAAGAGGAGGCCAGATCTGATATAAGAAGATCGACAAGGAATGTTTGGAGGATTTTGAGCAAAGATTCCTTATTATGCTATATTAGGAAGCTAATCTAAGTTAATGATGAAAATTTTTTAGTGAATATAAAAAGTGTCCTTAAGTTCTGCAGATTGAACATTCCTTCCAATTCCCAGGTTGAAATTTAATTATGGCATAATATCATTAAGAGACAGGGCCCTTTAAGAGATGATTAAGCCACAAAAGGTTCTGTTCTTCTCACTAGTAATTATGCCATTATGAAAAGAGTGAGTTGGCCACTGCTTTATTAATAGCTCGCTACCCCAGGAAAAATACTATCAGATTTAATTACAATCACCTTGACCTCAATATGTTTCTAACCTTAATAATCAAATGTCTGAAAACCCTGAGTTTAGATTCATGAGAAATCAAAATTTTATATTTAAAAAAAACTATTCATTTTCAATTTAATGTCCTCAAACAGCACTTTCCATCCTAAACTCTTCCAATACATCCAAAGAACCATTTTCTAACAAGCTGCCAAGATAATGCACTAACAGTTCCTCTAAGTAGTCAGGTTCCATAGAGTTAGACACAGAGAGAATAAAAGCTGATGTTCTTATCTGGAAAACTCTACCGCTTTGAGGGACTGCATTATCAATTTCCACAGACAACTTGAATTCTTTCAGGAGTCCAGAGCCTGTGACAAGAGCATGGTGCTGTCTCACATGTGATCTGGAGAAACTGACCCTTGGGGGCTGTGGGCCGTGGTTCTACCTTACAGCAATAACCCCAGAATGGTGCTGAGGTCTGACGTTTGAGTCCTAGCACCCACATGGTGGCTGACAACTGCTTCTAACTCCAGGTCCAGGGATCACACAGTCTCTCCTGTCCTTCACAGGATCAGGTTCAGGGGTGCCCAAGCATCCATGCAGGCAAAACCATGTATGACTAAAATGTTTAATATTAAAATTACAAACAAAGTCAGCAAATACTCAGCAGTCCTGGGAGGGTCCACCTGTCCATCTTCTTAATAACAGAGGACTTCGGAGAATTACGGACAGCAATCCACTCCAACTCCATCTTAATTAATGGAAATGAGCAATTCCCTCCACGTTGCATGTTCCGTTATCCTCTTCTCCAAACATAATGACGCAGATGTACATGCTGCAGAATCCTTTTATCGTTTTATCAATGCTTTATCAAAGATCTTTTTCTCAATACTCTTCATCCCCCTGGACCCTACACTCAGCCTATCCACTTCTTTTACTGCCTTGGGAGGCTGGTTTCAGCCCTTGACTGGTGGGGAGCTTCTCCTGGAAACACCAAAATTCCCAGGAAAGGCTTAAGTCCACTAATGCTTTGACAGATAAGAACATATAGTGGCCAGGGATGTGGTTAGGTTGATGGAATTACCCACCTAGCACGCATGACGCCATGGCTTTAATCCCCAGCACTGGATAAACTGGGTATGGCTGTCTATGCCTGTAATCCCAATATTCATGAGGCAGAGGAAGGAGGATCAGGAGTTCAGGGGCATCTTTGGCTATGGAGCGAGTTGGAAGCCAGCCTAGTGCTGTTGGAAGTCTTACAGCCAATGGTTACCCACCCACTGGGGTGAGCATGAGTATGGCCTCTTTTTGGCACCTCTCCTTTCAGGTTGTAGGATTCGGTTTCAGATCTCCATTCAAGCAGAAGATTCTGACTTGTGAGTCTACCCCTAAATAAATTACCATCTATTTCTCAATTCTGAGCTAGTGTGGGATTTCTTTTAAGCGTCCTTCCACAGCCTAGACCACAAGAGACCCTGTCTAAAAACAAAATAAAATAAATAATGATAAATAATATCAAAAATAATGATAATAATATCATTGACTTCCTTGGAGAAATCATTGCGAAGCACTTTTATATCTATAACTGTGTTTTGACACTGTATCTGAAAATACTGCTAAAATTTAAATAAGACCAGAGTAACCCATTCCATCTTATAAATTATGAAACCAGGTTGGACATAGTTGATATAAATTATGTAGAATCAAAAATGATATCAGAAAAAAGGCCAAGGGTGGACCTGGATATTTATGCTGTATCACCCATAATGTTCTGCCATGCTGGCATTCAACCAAAAACAGCAGGGTAAACTGCCCAAGTTACTCGGTGGTAATGGAGGAATAGTCTAGATTCTTCAAGGAAGTTATATGCAGAAAATGTCTGGCTCCTCCCGGTGACCTGGATTTCTCTTTTATAAATATTAAAACAATAAAGTTGCTCTTGTTGCTCTTCAAAATGGGTGACTGGGGCACGCAAAGCCAGAGAGAGACACTAGAGTGCAGGACCCATAGTCTCTAATTGGACACTTTCGTTTTTCTCCTGAATAGTGGCAAATAAAAGGCTGCAGCTGTTCCGAGGTAAGGAAAGTGAAACTCTTTAAAATAGTTTCAAGGTCACTAATAGGGAAGAACTCACCTACTGGAGATCACTTTTCTAAAGGAAATATGTAAACAATACGATGCTAGAAGGATTTTACGTGCACACATGTATCCAGTTTCGTGTGTGTGTGTACACATGTGGAGGTCAGATGAAGACATCCTAAGTCTTTTTAAATCACTCTGTTTAAATCTACTGTTGTCTTTGGAAGGTCTTTCCCTGAACCTGAAGCTTACCCATTAGGTCAGACTGGCTGTGACACTCCAGGGCTCTTTGTCCTTCCCTGGTGCTGGGATTATAGGCACAACTGCCATGCCCAACCTTTACACGGTTCTGGGGACTGAACTCGGGTCTACACGCTTTTATGGCAAACACTTTACCATCTTCCTAACCCCTATAAAACCTCTGAAGGGGTACTGGCTAGGTTTCATATTCCAGCTTTTTACCCACCAGCTCTGGAAACCAGAATTGGCAAGTGACACCTCTCACTCTTAGTTCCATCCATGAAGTGAAAAGAATAACAACAATGTATAGACGTGTTTAAAGGACAGGCTAAGACACGCAACTTAAGCAAGGCACACAGTATGGGCTGGCATAGGCAGCGTGTTGTCCTGGAGTTCAAATCATTAGATGTAAGTCTCTCTGCAGCTGGACAGGTGGATATGACTTAGTCCCGACCAATGACACAAGAACGTTAGTGTGCCTGGACTTCTCTTCAGTCTCCTTCTTCCTGCTGGAATCCTGGAACCAAGTTAGGGTCAAGGTTAGGGTGGGTTAGGGTTTAGGTATCTCCTTGGCCATCAGCTGATATGACTCGCAAAAGAATCCTGAAATACTGATGGTGCACAGTAGCCAGGACTCACCCCTGAATGACTTACCATCTACTTTCCTGTTACTTGAGATCAGCAAATACCTATTAGGTTATCAAGCCAGCCTGGCAACAAATGAGGTTCACACCTGGCAATGCTCTGTGCCCAATAAACTCAGTCCCCTTTGTCTTTATGGCTAAAAGAACGTGTCTTTGAAAAGTGACTAAGTAATACCACTATTTATATCAGCATACAAATTTCACTGGGAGGAAAAAGAAATTGCTACAAGACACAGGAATACCCAGGAGCTGAGAAAATTACATTCAGCATAGGTCTATGAAGAGGGGAAATGTATACTGTCATTTCAACAAGGCCGATTTCAGGAACTATTCCGAAATGTCCTCCTGGGTTTTCCAGAGGCCAAAGACACAGCCTGACCAGTCTCGGGAGAGCACAATGGGAGTTGGGGTCAAACTGAGGAGCTGGTGTGGGTGGAGTGTGTTCACTCTCCGCACATGGCTTTGCAGACACTCTGAGGAAACTGGTCTAATTTGTGACCTGCACCCTGTGGCTATCCTCCGTCAGAAGAGAGGGAGCTAGCTACATTTTTTATTGCACCAAGGGGATATTTTTCTGATTGTATGAGAGCAAATGTGGTTTTTAACATTCTTGTTCCTTTCTTGCCCAAAGAAATGTATGCGTCTCCTAAGGGATGTATTTTAACTCCAAATAGATTTTATTTTATTGTTAATTCCTGAAATTGTTGGACCATGGAGGCTGAGAAAGGACAGCCCTGAAGTTGGGAAAATAGCTTGAACACTATAGCATTAGGTCCTGGGTTCAATTCCCAAAACCGCAGAATTTGGAGGTCGGATAGAAAATCCTTAACTAACAAGGAAAGTGATAATCCAACCTAGGGTGGGGCTAGCTTGTGGGTGTGGAGTGGTACTTGTGTGGGTGCGGGGATATACACGTGCATGAAAGCCAGAGGACAGCCTCAGGTGTCACCCACCTTGTGGCTTAAGACGAGGTCCCTCACTAGAACCTGGCTAGACAGATGGCTCACTGAACTCTAAGCGATCCACCTGTCTCTGCGTCCCCAGCACTGGAATTATAAGTTATGCCACTATATCCAGATTTTTACATGGGCACTGAGGATTTGAACTCCAGTCCTCAAGCTTGCACAGTGAGCACTTTACTGACTGAGCCATTTCCCAGCTATCATACTATCCTCTGTACACACACCATACACGCACACACACGCACACTATGGATAGATAGATGATAGATAGATAGATAGATAGATAGATAGATAGATAGATAGATAGATAGATAGATAAGAGTTAAAGACAGCATTTCCACGGTGGGAGTCTGTGGTATACCTGAGCCAATGCAGTAGCCAGGAAACAAAGCCGCGGGCATTCCTACACCAGTGGCTTCTTCCGCCTGTTTCTGCTCCACCTGGAGTTCCACCACATTGGGTAGCACCACACATATTCAGGATGGACCTACCGAATGAGCTGTCTGAGCATGCCGCCACAGACACACCCAGAGGTGTGCTTTCCTCATCTAGGCGCCTCTTAATCCAAACCAGCAAGTTTAACGATCCAAACATCTCAGATGACAGGAATCGCTTAGCCTCACTCCCATCTTTGAGAGATTTGAAGCAGAATCCAAGAAGCCGTATTAAAAGTTCCAGCAAAATAAATAAATCAATAAAATAAAATCAGCCTTCGTGTCTAACCATGTTCAACAGTTATTTCACCAAAATACTTTCACAGAGCCATTCAGACACAGCTACATGCGCTCTTGATCCCCTAAAGCTCAGCCTGAGTGGGACTGGACAGGGTATCCTGGAGAATGAGCAGATGGAAACGGGTATCAGTATAATGTGGGAAAAGAAAGCTCATCCCTCAAAAGCTCACACCATCCTGGAACCAGGAGAGAACTCCGAGGAAACAGCAATGTGCACATATGCAATTATATGGAGAACTATTATGCCTATGTCAGAATTTAATACAGCTGATAATGAGGCTACAGGAAATTGTGGAAGGTCTGTGTAAGAATTGGCAGACTATGATAACAGAGATTTGGGGTAACATCCCCAAGTAATCTCCAGAGTCCTTGTCTATGGACGCAGCCCTAAAGAGGACCTGGTAAAACTCCCCAACAAACAGGTCACCTTTCTCTTCGATTGCATTTTGGCAGCAACAATAAAATGATGATTAAAAGTGGCAGAGGAACAGCAATGGTAAGAATTGTGGCTAACGCATGTGCAGTGTTGGAGACGTGACAGCTGAATGGGTGACCTGGGAAAACCAGGGAACGGCTTTACTGGAATTCAGTCTGATGCTGCATCTTGATTATCGAGTTGATGGGCCTGAGAAGCAGTGGGGGTTAGTGATGCACCCCTGTGTTGGCTGTTTCCAGAGGTTAGATCATGGGGCTGTGTCCTAATGAATGCTTTAACCCAGGGATAGATTCAAATTTCGAGTAGATTATTGGAAGGCTCTGGAATGATGGAAGACGGTCTCAGATGGAAGAAGTAGATTACGTAAGGGGGTTCTTGTCTTTGGGGGCAACAGCTTGTCCTGACCACTTCCTGCTCTGACTCCACTGTGCTTCCTGTGTGCCATGAGACATGAGCAGCTCAGGCACACCCTGGATGGAGCCTCTGAATGTGAACTAGCCTGGTGACAGTGGGAAAGGGCTGGCCAGTTTTTCTCCCTGCTTCCCAGGAGCAACACAAAGGAAGGGCACCACCTGGCTGGCAACTTAGTCTGCTTGTAACAGACCAGAAACATGGGGGAGGGGCATCCACAGGAAGCTACTGGTCCTCCAGAGTGCTCATCATTCCGGAATCTCACAGGAAAATACAGGTGCATCCTTAAAAAATCTATTCATTGTGTGTTTTGCCCAATTAAGCACACGTAGTGATGTAATGACCTCTGGTCCCTACATAAACCAGTTTTCCTTTATTATTGTGGGATGGTGATGGGCACAGAGAAAAGGAAATGCTTCCTTCCGTCCTGGTCCCAGGACTGTCAGATACGGCGCCAGGCTCGTTTGTCTCTCTTTAATCATCTCTTTCCCTCCAATCCATTTCCTACCAGGAAGGTAAAGGTCACTCGCTATCTGGAAACCCTCCACTACCAAAGCCTTTTTTCGATTGATTTTAGCTTTTTTTCTTAACTGTTAAAGACAATTGTTTCTTTTCTTGTCTTCATTTAGCTCATCAGTATCTGTTCTTTGTTGTTTTGTTTGTCTTAAGACCATGTCTTGCTGTGTAACTCAGGCTGGCCTGGAACTCACCCTGCACTTTAGACTGAGTCTCCTCCTCCATGCCACGGGCAGTGCAGCATCAGATCCTATCTGTTCACGGAGTAAAGGCTTAGATGAATTCAGATCAAATGTGCCCGGTGTGCTGTAGCCCTCAATATGATCCGAGGTGGGCTCATCCTGCCTCAAGCCTCCCGTGGACTGGGACTGCAGGTGTTTGCCACCATGCCTGGCTAGTGCTAGTTTCACAGAGGATCTTATGCATCAGCTCGCATTGGATACCACTCTTTCCTTACCACCTTGTTGAATCTTGGGAGTGAAAGGCTGCCTGTCTCCTATGTCTAGGAATCAGATACTTCAGATGGAAATTCATCTTTGCATTGCTTGTACCTGAATGAGACCTGAAGGAAGGGAAGTCCTGAACCCATCTTCTGGCCACTGTTTCTTCTGGAGGTGACTGTGGTCACACAAAAGACAATCATTCTAAGCCGGGCGGTGGTGGTGCACGCCTTTAATCCCAGCACTCGGGAGGCAGAGGCGGGCGGATCTCTGTGAGTTCAAGGCCAACCTGGTCTACAAGAGCTAGTTCCAGGACAGGAACCAAAAAGCTACAGAGAAACCCTGTTTCAAAAAATCAAAAAAAAAAAAAGACAATCATTCTAGAATGTTCTGGTCCTGGAGCACTGATATCGAGTTCTGGAACTCAACTCCAGGAGTAACATCTTGGCTGACGCTTCACCCCTTCTTCTAGTGTATCCCCTGACAAATTACTTTTTCACCCCAAATGCCCAGAGTGATCTCCATACATTGTCCTGACTGACACTCCTGGTCTCATGAGTCAGAGAACTATCAGTACTGGCAATTAGGGGTTACAGTGCACACCAGCGTGCTTGAGAAAACTAGGTCTCCACTGCCATTCTGAATAGACAGGACCCACACTCCTCTCTCCATCATACAGAGAAGAAAGCCGAGTCTCGGGAGACAGGGGAGTTACCCAAGGCATTTAGTTGGCATTTAGATAGACAAAATTTAAATCCACACCTTCCTTCGATATTAGGAAGTCTCCAGAGCCAAAAACAATGAAATGCAAGAGCACATGAACATTGGGACAGAATTAAAGCCTGATTTACTAGCATGTATATGCGTGTGCATATGTATGTGTGTATGTGCATATGTGTATTGTGCAGAGTGTGCTGTACATGTATGTGGAACATGCATATGAGTGCTCCCATGAGCACACATGTGGAGGACAGAGGACCTTGGAAGTCATATTCTACCATTTTCTGCCTGCTTGTCTTGAGGTAGGGCCTCTCATTGAAGCAGAAGCTCACTGAGTTAGCTAGGCTGGCTGGCCTATGACTCCTGGGATCCACCTGTCTTCAGTCCCACTCCATGTAGGAGTACAGGCACAGCAGACAGGCCCGGCTCTTACACCACCCCCATGCAAGAGTGCAGACACAGCAGACATGACCAGCTTTAATTCAGACAATGGCAATTTGAACTCGTGTCCCATGCTTAGAGTGCAAATGTTCTTTATCACTGAGTCGTCCACCCAGCCAATACTTCCTCATTTCTATCTATTTAATGTATACGTGTTTGCCAGCGGGCATGTATTGTGTTCCATGTATGCCTGATGCACCAGGAGGTCAGGAGAGGAGTCGGATCCACTGGAACTGGAGTCACGGATATTGTGAGCTGCCAGGTTTTCTCCAAGAGCAACAATTGCTCCCCGTCTCTGCAGCCCCCTATTTAGTAGTTGTTGGTTTTTCCTACTTTAAACAGCAGACCTTCCAAAACCACTCAATTATCTAACACAACAAAGAGTGATCCAATAAATACAGGATGGGTTTTTTTGTTGTTGTTGTGGCTTTATTAATTTTTGGTTGGCATAACAAAGTCATAGGCTTCACTGTGACACTTTCATACTTTTAGTTCGTTATACTTTGTTCTGATCTGTACCCCAGCCTGCTCCATCTTCCCTCCGTCCTCCTCTCTGGTCCTCTCCATACCTCAAACATTTCTTCCCTCTGTGTTCATGCCACATGTTTCCCATCATCCTCTTCTTTTTCCCTTTCCCTCTTCCTCTAGTCCTTCCTCCCTCTCCTACTCTACTTCCACTTTCATGTGCTACACACACATACACACACAAATACACACACAAATACACACACCTACACACACATATGTACACACACAAATACACACGTACACACACATACACACACATACACACATACATATGTACACACACAAATACACACATACACACATATGTACACACACAAATACACACACATACATATGTACACACACAAATACACACACATACACAATACATATGTACACACACAAATACACACACATACACAATACATGTGTACACACACAAATACACACACATACATGCACATATGCGCACACACAACCACACATACATATGTACACACAAAGACACATATATACACGCATACGTACACACACAAACACACATACATATGTACACATGCATACATACACACACATACATGTATGTTTTGATTATGCATGAGAAAAAAACATGTGATATAGACTTTTTGAGTTTGTTTTATTTCAATTAACATAATTATTTCCAGTTCTATTCATTTTCTTATAAATGTCCTGATTCCATTTTTCTTTAGAACTGCATAATTTTTCTTTGTGTCTATGTACCACATCCTCTTTATCTATTCCTCTGCTAGGGGACATCTAAGTTGGCTCTGTGTCGTGGTCAGCATGGACAGAGATGCAGGTATCTCTGTGGAAAGCTGACTTAGGACCCTCAGGTATATTCCCAGCAGTGCAGGTGTGCCTTGTAGAGCCTGTGACTCTGGATTGCATGTGACCAACTGATAAGACCATCTTCTCTGCGAATGAGCTTGTGATCTGTTCATCACAGAACTACTCAGAAACCGAGTCCTGCGGTCTAAGGCTGAACATGAGTCCTCTACACGCGATCATCTGGCCAAACTGGAGTCACCCAGAAGACCTGGGAAGACCAAAATTAATTTCTCAAATTCTCCCTGTTTCACCAAAGGCCTCCCCGCAACCAACACCAAGGGTTCTTTAAAATAAAAAAAAAAATCTGTCTTTTTCAAACTAGTTAGTGAAAACCATCTCACTGCAACGTCCAAGAAAGCAAGCAGGGAAATGCCAAGTAAGCAAAGACTGTTTTCGACCATTTCAAAAGCGGTCGGACTGAATTCTTTCTCTCAGTGCCCACCACTCCTCCGCTTCAGAGCAAGAATGTAGCTGTGGAGTTAGCACTCAAGAGTTCAGAGATGTATGGTCCCCACTCCCCAGTGGCAGCATCAATCCTAAGTAAACATTCTTATCTCGAATCCTCACCATCCTCCCACAGCCGACCTCAGCACTGGAATCCCCGCACTCCCTGACCACTGTTTGCCCCCGTTTCTTATGCCTGAAATCTAAACGGCAGGGAAAACTGCAGCTCTATGAAGTCCTTCCTCTTAATGTCTTACTTCCACCTGTGCATCAAAGCAGAAAACATAAAAAGACGTGAGAAAAAAATGTGCACAATTAAGATGAGAAAAGAGAAGATGAAGAGCAGCAGGCCCAGGGGTCAGCAGACCCCCAGAAAGCCTTGCTTTAGGGAGAAAGGTCAGGAGCTGCACCACAATGCAATGGGTTCCACTCACCTGGGGGAAGAGGGAATAGGTGGAGTTGTCAATGGTGAACGAGTAGAGAAACTCCCCATCATACCACAGGCTCTTCCCCATGGGGGAGTTCGTCTTCGTCATAGCAAAGAGATGGGCCGGATCGCAACAGTCTTCCATTTGCTTCCTAGGAGAGAGAGAGAAAAGAACAGCAGGTTAAGCGAGCAGCCGACTCCTGCACTTGCCATCCCCACAGGAACATGCAGCCTCAGCCCAGTGCCAAATCACTCCACAGTGTCTCCACGGTGATCACGCTATGATTAACTCACACTGCCAGTCACTGAACGGCATGACTGTCATATTTTACTTACAAAATGTTTCAGAAAAATATGCCAGCTCCCAGGTGTGGCTGAAATATATCTAGAGGCAAAACTAGGCATAATCCTTGGAGATGCACTGGCTGGTCCAGCCATCCGCATCCTAGAAAGACTATGGAGTTCCCATAAAGAGCTGGCTCTGCAGGATGGCGGGCTAGCTAGCGGCAGCAGGAACACACCTATGTCTCGTTTCCAGCTATCGGGTAGTTAAGAAGAGCGCAGAGGGTGGCTATGAATGAGAAACAGGTTAGGCCAAAGAGGGTCCATGCCCCCAAACTGAGGACAGGATCACAGGGAACTCTGTAGCAGGCCTTCTGGATAGAAGCAGGCACAAAATAAATGGTGTAGTCTCAGAAGATAGTGAGGTAACCTGCCTTCTGGATGTCGGGGACTGACTTGGTTGAACAACCTCACTTTTCCCACTCTGTGTTTGGAATACTGGCCTCTAGCGGGATGGCCTGGCCCCAGCAATCTGCCTTTAGATGATTCCCTTGTTGGCTCTTCAGTACCAGACATGTCACTGCTCTATGGGGTTGATCAACCACTGAGCTTTAATGAGTAAAGCATTTAGGAAGACAAATTGCAGGCATGATGGCATACCTTGACTGTCAACATGATGGCACAGAGCAACACCCAAGAAATTATTGAAGCACATTTTGTGCATTGCCAGAGAAGAATAACTAAAATCTGGGTGGTCCTATTATAGATGCATTTTTATGACCCACCTTGACCCACAGCCATTCAGTCCCAAATAAACACACAGAGGCTTATATTAATTACAAACTGTTTGGCCTATTGCTCAGGCTTATTACTAACTAGCTCTTACAACTTAAATTAACCCATAATTCTTATCTATGTTTAGTCACATGGCTTGGTACCTATTCTCAGTAAGGCATTCTTGTCTTGATTCCTCTGTGTCTGACTGGTGACTGCATCTCTGCCTTTCCTCTTCCCAGAATTCTCCTTGTCTGGTTGCCACACCTATACTTCCTGCCTGGTGACTGGCCAATCAGCATTTTATTAAACCAATATGAGTGACAAATCTGTACAGTATACAAGAACATTATCCCATAGCCTCCTATTCCATAAACAACAAGTTTGAGTGGAATGAACTCGTTCTGTCTGGCTTCCCTGAGGGGAATTATTCAGCTCCATCGTGACTCCTTGCTGTACAACAGTTTTTTCCATGTTGAAGAGAAGAAGGGGAAGGCTCAAGGGGTAAAAAAAGGTCACGTGTCCGGGAAAACAAACACTTGGAATGTTCTGGAAGGCCCCTCCTCAGCAGTATTAAAAAGGAGTTAACAACTGCTGGAGTAGGAGACCCTCTCCTTGCTGGCCTGACATCGAAGACAACATGACCAGCTGCCTTGTCTTCCCATCACATGCCCTCCTCACCAGGACCCATGAGCCAAAATAAGCCTTCCCTCCTATAAGTTGCTCCTGTGACAATTTTAACACAGCAGTGATAGAAATCAAAACAACATGATGCCGTATGTGAGCTGGGTCACTTGCTAACCCCTGACTGGAGGGTTGGAGTGGGAAGTACCCTTAGAGCTTTTTAAAAAATGTGTAGAAAATGTTCAGATGAAGCAGCACAAAACCCCTAGTGCCTGTTTGAATGTTGTCTCCAAAATTTATGTCAAAATTTATTTGCCAGTGTAATCAGATCGGCAGAGAGAAGTGTGACATCGAGAAGAGCCACACTTCGTCTACTGGGTTGTTCCTGGTCAACAAGTGTGGTCTTGTACACACCTGCTCCAGCTTCGGGTCAAAGGTCAATACATCTGAATACAAACTTTAACCTTTCCTTACTAGGAGGTCATGACAGAAGCCTGCTGTGTAACCATTTCCTCTGAAACCAAAGCATCCCATCCTGCAGGGATGCTCCTCAAAAAGGAAGGTGAGCATCTCAGAGCAGTCCCAGGAAGTCCCTGAAACGGACCAGATTCACTAGGGCCCTGACTCGCTGCCGAGAGTCACTCTGAGACAAGCCGAGCTGCCTGGAAGAAGCGGAAACTATGCTGGCTGCCTGAAAGAGGTTTAGATCAACCATGTCACTTGGAAAGGACACTCTCCAGCCTGGTGAGCTACCTGCAGACAGTGTCTCGGGTTTCCGTGCTGGGGTGGCCTCTGGTGGTGCAGCTGTCTTGGAGTCATTTCTGCTCCTGTGTGTAACCCTCACCCACACTCCTTTAAGCTCATGATCCACGAAGCTGGACTTTGGTGGTATCTCTACGTTGATCTATCATGGACTTCCTAGCTGGGGTGAGCTGTGTCTCCCCGGGAAAGGTTCTGTCATATGGCAGGGCCCCTTTTCTTGTGCTGCTCTCTTATCCCCAAGATTAAGCCTCACTAGGATAGCATTCCCAATCGCTCCTTGACTTCTCCCTTGTATTGAACGAAAGAGCCCAAGTCAGAGTGGGTGGCACTGAAGACGGATAGCAGGCCCCGAGGACCAGCCTAGGTCATGGGGTCTATGCTTGGGTGATTAATGCCACTGTCATAGGAGGGAGTTCAGATCACTTGGTTTTGGTTTTCTGCTTCTGCGGCCCCACATGCTGTCCGCTGCCACGTCATGGCACAGCAGGAAGGCCCACACTAGAGGCTGCCCTTGGCACTAAGCTTCCAGCTTAAGAGACGGACATTCTTTTTTTCTTCCAGAAAAGAATTTCCTAAAAGTTCCCTGTCATGTGACATTGTGCTATCCTAGTAGAATGTGAAGTATGATATCGGGTATTGCCATTATTGTTTCATGGCGCAGCATACTCATGGCCAGGGAGGCCATGGGATTGTAGGCCTGGCAGCCTACTCAGCCCCATGGGCCTCTGAGCTCATTACACTGTTAGGTGTTCCCTCCTGCTCTTGGATCTTGGCTGGGTTCCCCTTCACGCTGGTTTCAATGTGGAAAGGACAAAGGAGGGGACTAAGGACAAAAGCCTTTGTTCTGTCAAAGGATCATAGTGTCACACTTTGCTGCTACACCAACATTTATTTACCATAGGAACCTCCCTTTCCTTTCTCATCTACCTTCATCATCATTATCATCGTTGAGACAGGGTCTTGGTATGTGGACCAGGCCAGTCTCCAGCTCATCGCCCTCCCCAGCTACTAAATGCTGGGATTAGGGATGCTCACCACTACACTGGCTCACCACTGAATTCTTACTAGTGCTTCTCTACCACAAGGTAGCATGACCGGGGTTGTGTTTTATCATGAGCTGTCCCTACATTTTGTCAAAAGAGCACCCTAGACACCATATTTTAACCATATGACTTATACGGTTTAAGACAATCTCTTAAAATAGGCAGAAGTCCCACGGACATGCATCTATACGTTGGTGAGAATGCCCTGATGTTTGGGTTCCCTGCTACAGGTCTGGCGATGTCTCTCTTTTGTCTTCAGAAATAACTCTAAGAGACCACGAAAGAATTATTGTTATTCTCATTATGCTTAATTAACGTCTACAAAAATGAGCTGCACGTGGTTTCAAGACTTGTCTCGGCCACAGGAAGAAACACAAATGCAGATCTGTGAGTCTAAGTCTGGGCTGTTTCCTCTCTGCTTGCAAAGCACTCAGAACCATACCGGCCCACTTCTCTTTTCTCTATTCAAGGAATCTTTTGCACAAATGGGCCCAATGCCTGTCATGCAGCACAGGCCTTCAGGACAGAATTTCCATCCAGTTCCCATCTCACCACGGAGCTGGGCAGCTTTGAGATACTTTCCCCACAATCGGTCTCAGGCCACAGACACGGCACCATGGAGGTGCATGACTTCACCCTCAAGTCTTTCCACCTCTTATGAGGTCCTTCCTTCCGGACGGAAGGTCTCCCCTCTAACCTCCATAAACCATGATTCAGTCTAAAGTGCCATGAGAAACACAGAAGAAAAACTTGCCATGGTCGAACAAGAGCACCGTCTTCTGGCTGGGGCCTGACAGCTAACAAATCACGTTCATATTTGTTTCCTCTCTGAATCATAAAAAGAAAAAAAAACACATAGGAAAAAGATCCAGGCAGTCACATTTTCCTGAATGTACAGACAATGAAAGCAATGTTACAAGCCAAGAGTTACACAGGTTTGTCAGACAGATGAATGATTTCTCTGGCATTACTAGCATGTGTGCTGGCAGACATGGAGTAAGTTTGCCTCTCTTCCTCCGTCATCACTGGACTTGGGGCAATTATTCCTTTATGGGAGAAAGCAGAATTAGACAGAAAGTAGGAGTTCCTTGTGGACAAGTATTTCCAGAAACCCTACATCTCCAGCAAACTCATTCTGCTCCTACTGCTCTCTGAAGCCTTTCCAATGTTCTCTCCCCACGATTCTTCCTCATCCTCCTGTTGTGCTGTTCTATGGAGGTGTTAGGGGATCACACTGAGACATGGTCCATGCCCATTCTTCAGGCCAGAGGGGCTCAACTAGATCACCAGCTACGAGGCCACAGCATCGAAAGCAGCAGCTGAACCAGGTGTAATCTGCAAATCCAGCACTTGGGGGACCGAGGCAGGAGAATAGAAATTTTAAGGTCAGCCTGAGCTACATAAAAATAAAACACAAATCACTAATATTAGAAGTATCAGCGGTAATACTCATAACAGTTTTTTTTCATTCTTAGGCAACATCGTGGTAAGCCCTTGAGATGTAAAAATAGATTAAAAAAATAATAAAGTCAGACCTGCCTTCAGAAAACATAAGAAGAGGGCAAGCCAGCTTAAGGCTACAAACATAAAAATAAACTAATGGGGCCATGTCAAGCTTCAGAGCTCTGCACAACAAAGGAACAAACCAGAAAATGGAAAAGCAACTTACAGAGAGAGAGAGAGAGAGAGAGAGAGAGAGAGAGAGAGAGAGAGAGAGAGAGAGAGAGAGAGAGAATGTGCCAAGCACAAGTTTGGTAAGCGAATATGCAAGCTTTATAAGGAATTAGCCCAGGTCAATAGCAGTAAAGCCAACAATCTCGTAGGCAGGACCCAAGCAGACACTTGTCCCAAAAAGATGCAAAGATGGAAAAGAAGGCCAGGAGGGCTCCAGGGTAAAGGTGCTTGCTGTGCGAGCTTTGTGACATGAGTTTGATACTTGGAACCCGAGCTTTATGACATGGGTCTGATACCTGGAACCCAGGTTTTGTTGATTTGTCTGTTTTTTTTAAACTGAATGTGACAGCAAACATTTGTACTCTTGATCTTTACACTATGGAATGAGATGCAGAGACAGGATAAAATGGAAGTTCAGAGCCAGCTATCCTGACGTATGCTGGGCAGCCACAGAAACGAGAGAGATCTTGCCTCAAAAACAAGGGTGAAGGAGAAAACTAACAAAGCTGTACTCTGGCCTGACCCTCAGACTCACTACAGTTCTCTCCCCTTCCCTCTCTTTCTCTCTCTCTCCTTCTCATTCTCACTCACTCTCTCACTCAGCCTTACTCTCTGGTTCTCAATATCTCACACACATAATGAATGCTTTCAAAATTCAAAACAACAGACATCAGTCACAAGGTACGTAGCTCTCTCTCTCTCTCTCATTTTCTCTCACTCACTCTCTCACTCCATCTCACTCTCTTGTTCTCAATATCTCACACACATAATTAATGCTTTCAAAATTCAAAACAACAGACATCAGTCACAAGGTACATTGCTTCCTCCGTCACCAGGGAAACACACGGTAAAGCACGAAGCGTTCTAACCGACCCCTGTGAGGATGGTTGTCTCCAAAGAGCAAACAACAAGAAACATTAGCGATAGCGTGGAGAAAAGGGACCCTAGCACACTGCTGATAGGAACATAGCTTAGCATAGACGTTGTGGGAGAGAGAAAGGTGATTTCATAAAGAAACCGAAAAACGAAACTCGCACATGACTCAACTGTGCTCTTCCTGGGTATGCACCCAAAAGAGAGAAAGTTGCCACCTCAGAAAGAGAGTCTGGTTCACTGCAGCATGAATCACAGCAGCTAACGGATGGCAACGATCTAGATGCCATCAACAGATGGATGGACGAAGGAAGCAGAATGAGATTCTGCCTTAACAAGGGGACCGTGCGTGCCATTTGCGGCTTGCATGGACCTGGAGGATATTAGGTTAAGTGAAATAAACCAGGCACAGAGGCACAAGTAGCGCATGATGTCATTTGTATGTGGAGGGGGAGGAAATGGAGAACAGTGGGGATGCATAGCTCAAGGGTCAGAGAGCAGCTAAGGAAGCAATCCACAAAATGAGGAATGGGATGTTCAAGATCAGCAGACTAAGCGGTCTGGAGGACTAGAAAGAACAAAACTGAAATATCTGGGGGCGGGGGGTTGTTAGGTAGATTTTAGTTGCTCTTACCACAAATAAAAGTAATTATCAGATGACAAACTTTAATCTATTTCCCTGCAGTAAACATTTTATCCTCTGTATATATATCCCATAAACCTCAAACACAAAATAAATTTATTTTTAAAATGGAGAAAGCCAACCAACGGGTAAGTTCCTTCATGTGTCTGCAGGGAGATGTAGCCAGAGGCTCAGGGGACATCTGTGGTTGCTTAGAAAGAATAGAGCATTGAGTTATATCCAAGGTTCCAAGGGGCGTTTCCTGCCGTGATCTTTGGCCTGAGAGCACTGGCAGGATGAAGGAAGAGCCGACACATTTTAGGCAGAAATGCTGCCACAGCTTTATAAGGCAGGAGGATGCAACCGGATTCTATTTGCCAGAATACATGAAACCGGTAGGTACTGACACTGTGGTCTCTAAGAACTGCTGAGCTGAATCATGTATTCCATCTCTGTCCAACCTTTACAGCTATGGAGGGGAGACACAGATGCATCAGCTTTTGGAATTTTTGATAAACTAGTTTCCCCCTCCTTCCCTCATGCTTCCTTCGGATGATGAATAATACCTGTTTTCCTTTGTAAGGAAAAAAAAGCAAAAGGAGGGCTGGGGCAGGGTGCGTCTCATCCATGGTATGCCTGCTTACGAACACAAGGACCTGGACCCAACCCACAGAAGCTCCAGAAAACCTAGGCATGGTGGTATACGCCTGCAGTCCAGTGCTAGGAAGAAAGAGAGGTGGATCCCTGGGGCCACTAGCTGGCCAGCCTAGCCTATCAGTGCGGTCCAGGCCAATGAGAGATCTGATACCTGAAGACAAGGCTGGGTATGAGGAATGACACCTGAAGTTGTCCTATGGCCTCTGTATGTACACCCATAAACACACAGAGAACAACAACAAGAGAAAAGTTTAGAAAAGTTTCAGCGGCAGTTTGTCATTACTAGAATCCCAGCCTCTGAAATGGTATCCTCGAGATGCCACAGGGAGGCCACGAGCGTGAAAACACGCAAAGCCCCAGAGGCACTGACCCAGAGGCCTCCTCATGGGAGCTGAGGCAGGGGGTCACTTAGGCCATGAGACCACCATCTCTGACCAAGCTCTTCAACTGTGGTCATGCCCCCTCCCCCATGGGCTCCTGGAACTGAAGGTGGGGCTGTGAAAGGGTTAACTACAGTCAGAGGTTTGCAGCCCATGCAGCCGGTGAACTCAAGGTCAACTCAAGGTCAAATACAGAATGCATCCAAAATATTCTCGGCAGCTGTCGCTTGTGATACAGATGACTTAATGATCGAGAGCAATTGTCAACATGGCATGCCCTAGAATCATCTACGAGACAGGCCTCTGAGGGACTCTCCAGATGAGACTAGCCCCTAGGAATGCCTGTGAAGAAGATTCTGGTAAGGCTGAGGTGGTAAGACCCTCCCTTTGAGGGAACAGCACTGTTCTCTGGGCATGTGCTTCACAGGTCTATGAAGGAGCGAAGGATCTGAGCAGCCACATCATCACTCTCTGCTCTCGTCCTGTGGAGATAAGGTGACCAGTACCTTCAGCTCCTGCCACCAGGACCTTCCCTCCAGGATGGATGCTGTGCCAGCAAAGCGTGATCTTCCCCTTGAGAATTTACCACAGCAACAGCAGAGGTAACGAGACGTGCAGTTCCACTGCAGCCATGTTCTGAGCGCACGACACACTCGTTTTTTTACCAGATGACAATGGACGCAGCCTAAAAAGCCTCAGCACAGACAACGGTGTGCTATGAACTCTAGTGATTTCGCAGTACATGGAAGTTAGCTGATCTCATAGAAGCTACACAGCTACAAGAAGGCTCATTAACTCCTTACCACCACATTCATCTCATTAATATACAAATTTGCTCTCAAATTTAATGAGCAGTAAATTATACATATGTCAAAGAATTAATTTGAAGCCAGTTTTTATAACATATCTTTATGATGTGTTATTAGCAATTATGCTTATTTATTACTTGTTATTAGTAAATGTTTAATTTGTATATCTCTCTTATATACTGATATGAAATTTTCTCAGGTTAAAAAAGAAAGGTTGTCTGTGGGTAGAATTTAAGAAGGATGGTCAATCCCTTGCTGCACTGGTGACCACACAGACCACACATACATCTGGATGAATAACGACCACTAGCAGGCCCCACCTGCAATGATTGGAGGAAGAAATGGGTAGGTGGCAGTGTAAGAATACATCCAACAACATAAAGAGCAATATGACAACACCAGAAATTAGTGATTCTACACCAGCAAGACCTAAACATCCCAACACAGACGATGCAGAAGAAAAGGACCTTAAAAGTAACTTTATAAAGATGATGGAGGCCTTTAAAGAGGAAATAAAAGATTCCCTTAAGGAAATGGAGGAAAATACAAATAGAAAGCCAGAAGAAATACATAAATTCCTTAAAGAAAACCTGGAAAACCAAGAAAAAAACAATCAAACAAGTAAAGGAAACAGTTCAAGTCTTGAAATAGAGGCAATAAAGAGAACACAAACTGATAGAATTCTGGAAATAGAAAATTTTGGGTTAAATGAACAGGAACTACAGATGCAAGTATAACCAACAGAATGAAAGAAATGGCAGAAAGAATCTCAGGCATTGAAGATACGATAGAGGAAATAGATTCGTCAGTCAAAGAAAATGTTAAATCTAACAAATTGTTAACATAGAACATCCAGGAAATCTGGGACACCATGAAAAGACCACCTAAGAATAATGAGATAGAAGAAGGAGAAGTCCAGCTCAAAGGCACAGATAATACAGTCAACAAAATCATAGAAGAAAACTTTCCCAACCTAAAAAAGAACATGCCTAAGAAGATACAAGAAGCTTACAGACAACAAATAGACTGGACCAAAAAGAAAAGGTTACCTCACTGTATACTAATCAAAACACTAAACCTACACAATAAAGAAAGAATGGAAAATGGCAAAGTAAAATATAAAGGCAGACCTACCAGAATTACACCCAACTTCTCAGAGGGTCCCCAACAGACAGTCTGCAGACACTAAGAGACCATGGATGCCAGCCCAGACTACTAAACCAAGTAAAGCTCTCAATCACCATAGTTGGAGAAAACAAGATATTCTATAACAAAACCAGATTTAAACAATCCAGTACTACAGAAAGTACTAGAAGGAAAACTCCAACCCAGGAAGCTACCTGCACCCACAAAAGCACAGGCAATAGATAACCTCACACAGCAAATCCCAAAGAAGGGAAACATACAAACATTACCACCACCACCAACAAACCAATAATAACAGGAATTAACAATCACAATTAGTATTTCTTAATATAAATGGACTCAATTCGCCTCTAAAAAGACATAGGTTAACAGAATGGGTATGAAAACAGGATCCATCCTTCTGCTACATACAAGAAACACACCTCAACCTCAAAGAGAAACATTACCTAAGAGTAAAGGGTCGGGGAAAGAGTTTCCAACCAAATAGACCTAAGAAACAAGCTGGTATAGGTATCCTAATATCTAACAAAGTGGTCTTCAAACTGAGGTGAATAAAAAGAGATGGAGAAGGACACATCATACTCATCACAGGAAAAACCCATCATGATGAAGTCTGAATTCTGAACATCTGTGCCCCAAATACAAGGGCACCCACATTTGTGAAAGAAATATTACTAAATCTTTAATCATACATCAAACCCCACACACTAATAGTGGGAGATTTCAATACCCTGCTCTCACCAGTGAACAGGTCAGGTAAGTCAGACAGAAACTTAACAGAGAAATAAGGGAACTAACAGGTGTTGTAAGTCAAATGGACTTAACAGACATCCATAGAACATTCCACCCAAACAAAAAAGAATATACTTTCTTCTCAGAATCACATGGAACCTTCTCTAAAATTAACCACATACTTGGTAACAAAGCAAACTTCAACAGCTTTAAAAAAATGAAATAACCCCCTGTAACTTATCAGATCACCGTGACTTAAAGTTAGAATTCAACAATAACACTAATCGCAGAAAGCCTACAAACTCATGGAAATTTAACAATGCTACTGGATCATCACTGGGTCAGGAAGAAATAAAGAAATTAAAGACTTCCTAGAATTCAACAAAAATGAATTCACAGCATACCCAAACTTATGGGACACAATGAAAGCAGTGCTAAGAGGAAAGTTTACAACACTAAGTGTCTACATAAAGAACGTAGAGAAAGCTCACACTAGCAACTTAACAGCACACCTGAGTGACAGAATTCTATCTTGTTCTCAGCATTTGGCCAAAATTTACTCTTACACTCAGATTTAGACTCAGCTTTTAAAAATCTGAATAACCAAGTAAATACACATTTCTATCTATGTCATTTTTGACATTCCTAAACACTCATGTGTCAAACAACTATGTGATCACACACCACCACTATCTTATCTCAACAGGGCATCTGTGAGGCAGCCCAGGCAGAGAGCATCACACTGTCTTGACAAGTTAAGGGTTAGATGTCAAATTTGTTCCCAAAAGTTCCGTGAAAAATAAGAGTAAGACATTGTTTTTGATCTAGTCATGTTAGAAAATGCCTGATTCTATTTATTATTATTTCTTTTATTTCCTAGTTTATTCCACAGTACTTAAATCTGCCTAGGGCTGTTGACTTAATATATAGTCTCAATAACTGCCTAATTCACTGTACTAGTAATTTCATTGCTGGGATCAAATACCTCATGAGAGTCAACTGAAGGATGGAAGTTTGGTTCAAGTTTACAAGTTAAGGGATACAGTCCATGAGAGCTGGGGACACATCTCTCATTTCCACCACGGGAAAATGACAGACAGGAAGTGGGGTAAGGCTATAAATTCTCAAGATCCATCCTGGTGAAATACTTCTCCAGAAAATCACCTCCTGGAGTTTCCACAACCTCCCAGATGTGTGACCAGTTGAAAGATGAAGTGTTCAAGGATATGAGCCTACAGGGGACATTCCACATCCCAGTCACAACAGTCCCCAGAACCCAAAGCACAAAACTATGGAAAGAGAGAGATTTGTTTTACTCATATCTGGATGTGCTCTGCTCCTGGGAAGCTGGCTCACCCATTGAAAGGGTGGTTAAATATGGATTGACTGAACGGATAACAAGTTAGAGGTAAAGACAGAGAATAGGGAGAAGGAGAGAGGGAGAGAGAGAGACAGAGAGAGAGAGAGAATGTTAAGTAGACCTCTATGCAAATTTTGTTCTCACCAATGAAAATACAAATTTGAAAAGTCCTTTTCTTACCATTTTTACCTATAAAAGCTAAACACTAAAGCAGATAAAAATAATTACTATAAGCTGGCAATTACTATACTACTAACATTGTCAGCAGTAGAAGATGCAAGATTTTGAGACTTTGAAAAGCTAAACACCAAATTCAATGAATAAGCTCCTTTCACTGTCTGCTAAACTGTAGTGCAATGAGAATAGGCTGCCCTTGGGAGCACAGGCACACAGTCAGGGTTACAGGAACAAACCACTGGCTGATAAATTATTTTTCCTCCACAATAAATGTCAAACTTTCAAATTTTACTTTTAAACCATTTGATAAAGTTTCAAACATAATCCCATCTTCCTAAAATTATTTCTTGACTGGTATATCTAACTTTGATCAATTATTGACTTTAATATTTAGCTTTTGGCCAAAGTGTATATCTCAAGGGCATGTCTTCCAGATGGCCAGATGGCTAAGTCAGCAGATTTTACTGTGAACTACCCTGGGATAAGTTCCTGAAATTCCTTTTCAACTATGTTATGTTGGCTCCTTTGGTTGTGTCACAGAGGTGAAGGCACCTGAAGTCCTAACAGTGGAGGGTGACTCTGAGATTGTGCCCCTAGATAGAGAACGCTCAGAAGATAACATAATCTTACTAAGTATTCACCCATTGTCCTTGATTGCACAGACACTGACCTTCCACCCTGCCAGCCTCACACAAAACTAGTTCAAATTAGTTCTTTGTATACAAACATTTCTAAGCATATCCCTGTCTTTTAAAGGTTATTTTTATTTTTAATCATGTGTATGTGTACGTGAGTGATGGCAACCATGAAGACCAGATAGTTGTCAGATCTCCTTGAGCTAGATCATGGGTGGTTGTGAGCCACCTAACATGGGTGCTGGGAACTGAACTCAGGTCCTCTGCAAGAGTAGCATGTGCTCTCAACCACAGAGCCATCTCTCCAACCCCAACATATCTCTATCTAAATGGATGAAGAGGGGTCACCCCATTTTATGCAGAAGCTAAAATGCTGGCATTCAGTGAGAAGACTTTGCCTTATGTAGAGTCTGGTGCTCAAGGGTGAAAGTAGAGAAGTTTCTTAGTCCTCTCTGAATGATAGAATTCATAGCGATTATGGGAGGTAGTTCTGGGCTCAACAGGAAGTTGTATTTTCCCTTGATTGAATGAAATCTTTGTCTTACATCAATTTCAAAGCATGTTTTAAAATGGGAGTCATGGCTGGGTTACAACTCAGTGGTAAATCTCCTGCTGAGCATGTGTGAAGCCTTGGCTTGGTCCAGAGTACCCCAAACAATTATGATAACTACCAGACCCAAAAATAAACTTAAAAAGATGGAGACACGGTTGAGCATGGGCCTTGTGATAATTTGAATGTGAAATTGAATTTGAATATGGCCCACATGGGCTCATATGTTAAAACCTGGTTCCCCAGTCAATTTGAGAAAATCGTATTTGAGAAAGTTCTGGAAACTTTAGAAGGTAGCACCTAGTTGGAGGAGATGTTAGTGGATGGGTGTTGGGTCCTGGGGGTTGTGCTGTCTCTAGCCCCTTCCTGTTTTACTCTCTGCTTTCTGCCCGCTATGGGGTAAAGAATGATCCCACCATCAGAATGTCTGCTCAGTGCACATTGTGCCAAGTGATCACAAGTTGACTCCACTGGAAACCAAAGTAAATCATCCTTTAGGTTGTTTATGCCAAGCCATACAAACTAAAAGAAATTAGTACCAACACAGACACATAATCTACTATGTTGTGGAACAATCATTTTGTATAATGTAAAGATGTGTCTTTGCCAAAGTGCCTTCTGGTTGGTTTAATAGACTTGAATGGCCAATAGCTAGACAGGAAGAGATTAGATGGGACTTCTGGGCAGAGAGAGAAGAGGAGATGACTCTAGGAGCGGGGGTGGGAGGGAGACACCAGAGGACATGGAGACGAAATAGGAGGTGCAAGAAGGAAGAGAGTTAATGCCATAGGATAAAATATAGATTAATATAAATGAGTTAATTTAAGTTGTAAGACCTAATAGGACATTGGTTATATTGAATAAACTCAAAGTGTGAAGTTTGGCTACAGGGGCCTTTAGCTGTTCATCTCCCCCTCTTCGTCTAAGAGATGTAAAATACATTCTCAAGCCTGGAGAGATTGCTCATCAGTTAAGTTTCTCTTCTGGCCTCCATGTACACTGCACAAATGTGGTACACAGACATGCATGCAGCCAAAACATTCGTATACATACAATAAAAATAAGTCTAAAAGATCTATTCAAACACATAAAGAATAAATCACATATTTAAGATGGGTAGAAATCTGAATTCTCCTTAATAGCTCATGAAAAGCTTTTTGGCTGTGTGTTAAAGAAATGCCTTTGTTACACTATTGCCTATAACAATGTTTTCTACAAATATAACAAGGAGCATTCTAGGGATTAATCTTTAGATAATTTGCCAGAACTGCAGACAAAGAGCAGCAGCTCTTATCCTTGACTGGAGACAGCATGTGGCCTCCCAGTCAGCATCATTTGCTTCTTCCCAGTCAAGATGACTGCACAATACAGAAAGAATGAGTTTTTGTGTGTCATTTGTATTCCTCAACAATGGTGGGCAGAGGAAATGGGAGAAATTCTTTGAACCTGAATGTTCCCAACATGATCTAATTTTCCTACCTTGTAAATTATCTAGTAAACATACGCGGCTTTCAGAGCTGCCCACTTGCTGTTTTAGCAGCTGTAAGTGGGTGAGCTGTTTTGCAGATCACACACACGTATTCACCCATCAGATACTCAGCATCTTCTATGTGCTTGGACATGATAGCCCGTGGGTTACCAACACACCCATGTCTTTTCAGTTCTAAGGGAAGGAACCACTCAAAACGAGATAAACGATTGCTTGGACTAGGATGAGAGGGTGTGGTCTTCAACTGAGCCCTTCAGTTTGTTCTCACTAGGTGAGTGACCTTCAAGCGAAGATCAGAAAGAAGCAAATAAGCATATATCTGTGAGGACAAGAGGGGCAAAACTCCTGTTTCTCTTGTCCTAGCATCCTGACCCAACCGGCAGAAGATAGACTAACAGAATACAATCATCTGAGTTTACTTGAGACTTGTATTTGCTACAGAAGCCCTTCTGACAAAATGAAGAGTAGTAAACCTGTGGACTTTTTGATGAGGTCACACAAAGAGAGGCATTGTGGGGAATGACTAAATTAGGCAGAAGTGAAAAGAGCCCGACAATTCTTAAGAGGGCAGTGTAGAGTAGTCCTCATCAAAGCAGTGCCCTTTGCCTGGCATGAGCAGCTCATCCCATACATAGAAGGCTCCATCTCAGTCAGATGAGAGGGGGGTATTCCTCTGCCCCTTCTGCTTCTCACGTGCCTCTCCTGAAGAGGGCTCTTGAGTAAGTATACGATGTAAGGACGTTGTACATAAAGAACCCCCAGCCCCTAGACAGCTTTGCTCTTGTTTTCATCACACGCATGTATTCCTATAAAAACCTGGGCAAACCTACGATATCTCTCCAAAATATGCCTTAATTTGTGTACTCCGATTATCTCCAGTTGTATCTATTTTACAACTGCTCTGGCCTGGACACCTAGGTTGTTTCTCTAGTTCACCTGCTAAGGATAGTGTTGTGTAAAGCACTGAGAAGCAAATAACCCTGTGATGGGACCTGACATTCTCGAGGTGAAGATACATGAGTGGTGGAGTCATTGTTAGACCTGTTTCTATTTAATGTGAGTTTTGTTGTTGCTGCTGTTGTTAATTAAAAACAAATCGAGACAAATCAAGAAATCATCAAGTAACTCTGGCTGACCTGGAGTTCACTATGTGGACTGGGCTGGCCTCAAACTCACTGAGATTTACCTGCTTCTGCCTCCTGAGTGCTGGGATGGAAGGTGTGTGCTGCTTCTTCTGGCTGTGTCTTTAGTTTGGGGGACACTTCCATGGTAATTTCCATCATGGCATAGCAAATTGAAGCTCCTACCAGCAGTTTCCTGTGGTTCCTATTTCCTCTAAACTGTGCTCACCTTTTGGTATTGTTTCCTTAATGACTGCCATTCTGACTGGATTGAGTGGGAATCTCACTGTGGTCTTAGTTTTTCAGCACCTAGTGATGTTGAACATCTTTTTTGTGTATCTATTGGTCATTCCTGTTTCATCTTCAATGCCTTTCATAAGTCTTACAGCTCTGTAGGGGAAGGTATCTTAGCAGAAGAGAGCCAATGAATACCACTAAGTCACACCCCACAATGAACCTCACACAAGAGATTTATTGGGGAAAACACATTTATTAGGAGAGTGGCTGCCTCTTCTCAGGAGAGAAACAGCAAAGAATGGAGCAAGAGTGCAGTCTTCCAGGTAGAGTTCTCCAGGGTGGGGATTTGTGTGATTTCAAGTTCTGAGCTTGGGAAGAGCTCAGAGATTGGTGGAATTTCGAGCTCAGGGATTGGTGGAATTTCAGGCTCAGGGATTGGTGGAATTTCGAGCTCAGGGGTGGAGCTCGGGCTTTTCACCCCACAGCTTTCACAGTTCATGGTGACAGAGGTTTTAGTGCAGTGCTATCCTGCGCCACCCAAATGCGTTCCAGGCAGAGCCAGAAGCAAGGAAAGAGGCCTTGAGAAATGTGTACAGTATATTCAGAAGATATTATAATAACAAAGTGTTGTGTGTGTTTCATTCAGAATCAATTCTTTTTCCTGAATATTTTCTTTCATGATTGATTGGGTCTAATGGGTGCAGAATCCATGGTTATGGGAGAAAACTGTATTAAATATAATGACTGCAGTCACACATACCTTTGCTCTGTGACAACTAGAAAGGAACTCATGAGAAACAATCTCTGTGAAAGACAGACAGAAACTGGTGCCGTGCAACGGACAGAGAAGGAGGAGCAGCATAGAACCAAACTGTTCTGGATTTTCTAAGCTAGGAGGCGGAGGCACCAGGCAGAAGTCAAGAGCAGTGGTTTGTCTCCCTGGATAATGTCTTGAATCCCAGGCCGGTGGAACCTGACTGACAGAACCTCTAAATGCTGGAGCTGCCATTAGTGTTTGTCCCAAGAAAATTTCATAGCATACTCGTCTTTTTCGTGATTCATGGAACACACTTCAGGCATTTCTGTAAGGAAGATTCAAATTCTTTTCTGAGAAAAAAAAATTGGCTTTACAGTATGACCCATTTTCACAGGCAAGAAATCTGTGTGAACACAAGTCAGGGAGTCTCGATTTTCCTTGCAGAACACTAATGATGCCACCTGCTTGTCTAAAACATATGGGTCTCTCTTTACTCCACACAGAATAGCACCGCCTCAGCTTGTCAACAACATTTAATTGACTGTCACCCAGTTTCTATTAAATACGCAATTAAAGGAACATGTATTTAGGACAGAAGAACTGTGTTAGCTGAATTTTCTCCTGGGAGCTAAAGTCTTTATACTCTCCAAATACCTAGTTAAATCACAGCCAAGAACCGGTATCTGAATCATGTAAACAAAGCTATTTAAAAACATCTACCCTATAAACTCATAGTTATGATTAAAACTGCCTTCCCTTCAAGGGGTCAGGCCAGCTCACGCCCACCACATCGTGAAAATAATCTTTCATCTCACCTTCCCATCAGCTCCCCCTCATCACCATGCTCACTGTATATGTACTGAGCTTGGGATTGTTTGTGAATATCACTGACCCCCGCGATAGGAAAGTGCGGAGGTATTTACATTGACAGCAGTAACTAAGGAGAGGCACGGGCTTAGAAACACAAACAAAAGGAAAGATGACTATTTTAAACTAAAAGCATTGAGAAAACGCAAGATATTTCAAATGTAGGTGGGATGAATCATTTGATGAGAAGTGGATAAAAACAATTGGCAAAGGGAAAATGATAGGGAAGGGGGATTTGAAAATGTTGTCAATGGGATAATCAGACACTGAAAACTGGAGAGCGGATAATGCGATTATGGTACATCTATGCTGAGACCCCAGCAAGACTTTACAAAGGCTGTGCAAGCTCACAGTCACGGCCACATACCAACACGGATGTCACACGCCTATGAGCCCATGGAAGTGCACAACTTAAAATATTATTTATTTACTTATTTGGTGGCATGCTAGGAATGGAACCTGGGGCCTTGGACATGCAAGCCAAACTCTCTACCAGTGAGCTACATCATCAGGCCCTACGTTATCTATAAATTTAAAGGAGCAGATGGTTCAAGCATCACTAATGAAAATGTATCCCTTAGACTCAAGGCCATTGTTAAACTGTATCCAAGGGTATGACGTAGTAACCTTTGCTAAGAAGTACCTCCCATCATTTGGGGAAGTAACAAGAAACAGTGTTCCCTTGATTTATGGTCCTTCAGTGAAGACAAAACTTTGCCTACTTTGGAAATCACCCAATAAGTTACAAGTCAAAGAGCAGAATATGCTTTCAAAAGACACCTTGAAAGTTGTATATGTGTGTGTGAGTTTGTGTGTGTGTGTTATGTACCTATGTGTCCGTGTGTGAAGCTATACATGTATGTGCAGGTGAACGAGCACATATGTACATGTAGGAACCAGCATGTTCAAACCTCTGTGTTCCTCTGTGTTCTTGGGGCTCACTGATTAAAGCAGGCTCCAGCAAGCCCCGAGAGCCACTTGTCTCTGCCTCGTGGGCACTTGGATTATGCCTACACCCACATGGGAATTCAACACAGGTCTCCATGCTTTCATGGCAACAACTTTTCTGACTGAACCCTCTCGCCAGCCCTTCAGAAGCTTAAACAGTCAGTGTTTAGAGATGGATTGATAGAAATGTTTTGGAAAGTACAAGGTCTGGATCCTGGCCATTATGAGGTTGAAGCAACTTGTGCATTACAACCTATGTGGAAGTAAAGAAATGTTAGATTTAAGCGCCCATACTGTGGGAAAGCCTTCATCAATCAACAGTGTGAAATTACACTTTTATTAAGTAGCCTTTCTACCACTATACTGATTTATGTTAAAAAAAAAAAGGCTTTGTTTTATTCCATGTGTGTGTCGCTTGCATGTGTGTATGTGCACTATGTGTATGCAGTACTTACAGAGGCCAGAAGGAGGAGTCAGATCCCCTGAAACTTGCACTAGAGGTGGTTATTAAACACCATATAAGTGCTGGAAACCAAACTGGGTCCTCTGCAAGAGCATCAATTGCTCTTAACCACCAAGCCAGCTCTCCAGCCTCAGTAAAGACCCTCTTGAAATTAGAATTTATTCTGTTAACACTTATAAGTGTCATAAGCCACACCATAACCAAAATCTCTGCATTTAGATATAAGAACATCTCCAGGAGTTCATAGAAGAAAAACTTTTCAAGCAGATTTGAGGAATTCAAGATGACATTCTATTGGGACATCACCTGTTTCAAAGATATGTTATTCCTTCTTGTACTTCTTTTTGTTTTCTCTTTTAGTCAAGTGGGAAAAGTGCAGTTTAAGTGAGTATAAAGCAACACAGCACGTTTCCCTTTCAGAATCACCACTCCGGTGTCTCTATGCAAAATAGGGAAGGGATCACATAGAGATATCACGCAAACTGTGATGTTGGCTTACTACAGTAGAATGTAAATAGAGCGTATTCTATTGGTTTCTTATCTGGGTTTTGATAAAAAAACAAAAAACACTCAGACAGACACAACTTAAAGGAGAGAAAGTTGCTGTCATCTCAGAGTCCCCAGGTACAGTCTCCCGTGGCGGAACTCTAAGGAGGCTGGCTACATGTGTCCATATTCAGGAAACATGGGGAGAGGAAAGCTAGGGTGCAGCTCACTTGCTCCACGCTTTTATGGCCCAGAGAATGAGGCCACCCACAGTGGCTGGGATCCTCCCACTTTAATTAACCGGGTTAAGATAACCCTCCATGGACATGCCCAGAAGCCTATTTCCTGGATGAGTCTAGATATTACCAAGCCGACAACTGAGAGTAGCCACTATACATATTATTCGGGGTAACATAAAATTTCCTCCTGGAGAAAGACACAAACAAAGTACATTGGGAGCCTCCTTGTTTGGCCGAGAAGAAAACTCGAGAACATTTAGAAATAATTTTCTTAAGTTCTTAAAGATATTACCCATTATTTTCTGGATTCTAAGGTTCTGACTGAAGAGTCCGATACCATTCTTACAGCTACTCATTTGAGACCATGTCCCTTCTGTACCCAGTATCACACCTTTAGTGACCAAAGGCCCTTCCTTCCTATTGAGACGTTCTATTTTCATGACTCCCATCCTCTGGGGGCACAGGATGTTTTCTTTGGAAAAATGATAACTAAACCCTTTGCAGCGTATGCCTGTTTCCTGTATTGTTTGTTTTGTGTGCGGGTGTGTGTGTGTGTGTTCGCCCTGTGGTTTGCCCTGTCTTTCATGTCGGAGGTTTTCTAGAAAGATTTACTCACAGCTTCCCGTTCACCTTTCAGAATGAGACACTGAACATCTGACACAGCTCTTTAGACTTGGCTGAAAGTTACCACGGTCAGCCCTCATCAGAAGACCCTTGCAGAGAGCCTCGTGAGTCAGTCTCTGTGTTTTCCCATGATAATGCTCAAGCCTCTATCTGATGTTCTAGGAGAGAAGCTAGGTCTCCCTGTGTAATGAGCAATCCTCTGTCCACTATTGCCCTGTTTACAGTTGCTGTCCCAAGAAACCATTCTGAGTTTCTTCTTCAGTCTTTCAGCAAACGAGCAAGGCCCGTGGGGAAGGAGAAACCTGGCCCCCAGCCAACCACATCTCCTATTTTTAGTGCCACCAACATTTACATTTCCTCAGTCCAGGGTCTTTCAAGAATTCTGCACAGTGAACTCACTTCCTTCGTGCTTGCTGCCATACTGTATGTGGGCAGTCAAATTTGGAACTCCAGCATTGTCCCAGTCAAACAGCACTGGACCATCTGGTCTTTGTCTCCTAAAATTTTGTTTATATCTCTTGCCGCTATTGTCTCTGCCTCCACTATCTTTTTCCCTACCAGTTTTAGGCTATTTATATTCTCTCCTCACTTTATTAGCCCTCCGTGAGAGATCAGAAAAACCAGAAACCAGATAGTAATACTTGTTACCTTAA
This sequence comes from Microtus pennsylvanicus, assembly GCF_037038515.1. Classification (NCBI taxonomy): domain Eukaryota; kingdom Metazoa; phylum Chordata; class Mammalia; order Rodentia; family Cricetidae; genus Microtus; species Microtus pennsylvanicus. The sequence goes on along the minus strand of NC_134586.1, from coordinate 7,184,477 downwards.
AAGGGTAGAAATAGTACATCTGAGAATTCAGGGTCTCTAATTTTCATGTTCTAAGTTCCTCCATCTCCTGTGGGGATCAAACACAGAGTCCCATGCAGGTGAGTCCCCTACCACAGAGCCACACAGCGAGTGCACACTTCCGTGTTCTCTTAGAGTCAGGAATTTATTACAAGAAGATAAAAAAATACTTTAATATTCTTCCTTCTCAGGATCTGGTTTCCCAGCATTCTTCTGTTCTGCTGGAAGCTTCACCCAACCCCTTGCATCCATATACCCAAAGAGTCTGGAATGTTCCAGTAGAAACTCCACTCCAAAGCCTCTCCCCCCATATCTCTTCAAACACTGCTGCATCTCAGAAAACCTACCAAAGGATGACCACTCCCACAGGGTGCTTAAACTGCCCCCCCAGCGAGCAGACAGACACGTCGTTTTCCAGTCTCCCTTTCCTGTCTCCTCTCTGGGGGGCTGGAAAATCATCTAAAAGCATTTTTATCCATTAAACCTGAGCTTTTTCTGATTCGGTCTGATTCGGTCTGCTTTGGATCATTGTGTCAGGGTGGAGAAGTTTCTCCCCGTGTAGGAACTTTTCATCCTCAAGCTTCCCTGGACTCACCCTATTGGTTACTTTGTTTATTGCTACAGCAAAGGGCTGGACAAAAAGCAACAGAAAGTAGGGGAGGTCTATTTCACCTCATTGTTTGAGAGTCCAGGCCACTCTAGTGGGGAAGGCGTGCTGGTTAAGGTGTGAGGGCACTTGGTGACGTCATGCTGCAGTCCAAAAGCAGGGCATGATGGGCAGAATTCAGAATTCAGCCATTTTTTTTCCTTAATCAGTTGGGGATCCCAGGCCATAAAATGATGCCTCTTACACTGAGGTATATCTTCCTTCCTATTAAATCTACCTGGATCACTCTCATAGACACGTGTCTCCTAGGTGAGTCTTAATCCAGGAAATCTGACCAAGAGTTTAACCATCAAACCCTACCCTTGATGTATCAAGTATACTTTAAATCATAACGTTCTCACCCTTTGCCTCAAGTCTCCAAGCCATCTCACAACATAAAATGCATGTCGTTTGTTTCTGACGTTTGCCTCTGAAGTCTTAGCAGTGCAACACTGTGGGGAGGTGGAAGTGTAGAGTCTCTGCTGAGAATCAGGCACTCCCATAATTGTGAGCCCTGCACACTAGGAACACAAGTTACACACTTCCAAAATATAATGGCAGAACTTAAAGACTCTTATTCCACAAAGAAGAAATGGAAAACCTAGACCAAGCAAAACATAATGATCAAAACAAACCATACAGCCTTTTCTTTTCTCATGTCTTTTTCATGACCTCTCTTGAACCTGACATGTCGAATCCCATTCTTCTTTCAGTTTCCCATCCATGGTGAGAATGTCACCCAACCCTTCTCCTGCTCCTTCTTCTCTGATTGCCTGTTCTCTTTTCCCTGATAAAATATCACTTCTTTCTCTCATCCTCTAAATATGGTTACATGCCCAGGCTCAAACTTTGGTTCCCACAATTTCTTATTGTGGATACTCATACTCATATCAAATACTCATATCAAAAGCCTGCATCACACCTACATTCCTTATAACCATACCCCAAAGGCCAATAATTTCACTCAGGTACCACCTAGTAACCCAAGGAAATCTTGGTATTCCAATCACCACATTGTCTTGAGTTTCCTCTTTGGGGAGGCTGTCTATAACCAATGTGGCTGAAGATGGCAGGCAGAATGACCCAGCAACACTCTAAATTTCTCATAGCTTAATTTCTCTACTGACATTGTTGCTATAACCTGGCAAGAAACAACTTATGAAGAGGAAGGTTTACTTTGACCTACAGCTTGAGAGGATACAGCCCATCATTGCCAGGAAGGTGTAGTGGTAGGGAACATAAGGCAGGTGGTCATACTGTAGCCTCAGCTCGGAGTCAAAGAGTAGATAGGGAGTACAATAAGACTATAAGACCTCAGGGCCTGCCTTCAGTAGCCCATTTCCTCTGGTGAGGTTCTACCCTAAAGGTTCCATAACCTCTCAAAACAGTGCCACACTAGGGACCAAGTGTTCAAAGGCATAAGCCCACGGGAAACATTTCACATTCAAACAGCTGCTGGGCTTATGGGCTCATAGCCATTTGCTAATGCAAAATGTGCTCCTCCTACTTCAAAAGTCCCTGTTAGTCTTTAATAGTTCCAATATTATTCAAAAATCCCAAATCTCCTTTGGGACTGAAGATAATCTCTTAATGTGCAGCCCTTATAAAATCAAACAAGTTACACACTTCCAATATACAATAGTATAGAGTAAATGTCTCTAATCCAAAACTGCAGCCTAGCAATAAAAAATGAGGCCAAAGCAACACCAAATCCCAGCAAGGCAAGCACCAAATCACTGAGCTCACAGTGGAGTCAGCTGGGTTCTGATGGCTTTGGTAGCCTCACCTCTTCGATTCTAACAGCTGTAACCAATGTAACCTCTTTGCTGGGTCAGATCCATGTGTGCCTTTAGCTGACCTTGTCAGATGTCCTGCAGTGCTGGTTTCTCCAGCATCCTGGGGTCTCCTTGCAATCACACCTTCACCTTCATGGTTTTACCATGGTCTCTTAGAGCATTCTTTCAAGGAATCTGACCCTGCTCTGGGGCTTTCGTCAAATCTCTGAGCTTCCTGTTGACCCATTTTCTCACTTGCAAATAAGAAGCTGTGCAACATTGCCAGCATACCTGAAGTGGTCATGTATGGTTGTGATTGTTGGGAGTCTGATAATGAACATAACTAATTTTCATAACAAAGGGAAGTGCTCCATTAGTCCAGAAGGAAGAGTGTTTTTAAGGGGTGAGGAGCTAACAAACACAGACCCAAGTAAGATGGAAGCCCGCTCTAGTGCTATATCGCTTTGGGACACAGCCCTCGACCAAGACCCATCTCCAGGCAGCAAGGCCATGAGGAAGGCAGAGACAAATGCCCTGATTAAGTTAGTAACTTAATTCACCACAGTGTGGTGTGCTGGAAATTCCTCCATCCAGACACGAGTGCTCAGCCAGCACTGATGAGTCTCCAAAGAGATGTCTTGCTCTCTTTTCATTAGGTGGAGAATGATTAATAAAAACACAGAAAGAGAAATTGCGGTTCAACCTGAAGATCCGAAAAGCAAAGCAGCCAGCCACTGGCTCTTACCTCTACCTCAGTCCAAATTGATGATCCTGCCTCCAGGAATCTCAGATGAGAATGTGTCTGAGAGCTGTCTCCTCCCGTTTTATAATCCTCTCTAGGACAGGGATTAAAGGTGTGCATCACTATCTCCTGGTTTCTATGGCAACTAGTGTGGCGACTGAGATTAAAGATGTGTGTTATTGCTGCTTGGTCTGTAAGGCTGATCAGTGGAGCTGTTTTATTTTCTGATCTTCAGGCAAGCTTTATTTATTAAGATACAAATGAAACACCACTACAATTAAGAATGTGTGTGTATACTTGTGTGTATGAGTGGGTATATTGTGTATTTATGTGTGTGCGTATATGTGTAAATGTGTGTGAGTGTGTATATTATCTATATGTGTGTGAGTGTGTGTATAAATGTGTATATGAGTGTGTGTGTCTCTCTATGTATGTACATATGCCCCCACTTGCATGTAGATGATAAAGAATAGCCTTTGGAGGATGATAAGAGATAAAGTAGATACAAATATTATAACTATAATTCTTGCTTGATACCTGTTTTGTTATATGTAATTTCACTATGTTAAAGTTAAAACCTTCCATTTTATTTAAACAGAAGAGGGGAGGTGATGTGGGATTCCTCTCTGTATGTTGTGAATATCATTGGTTAATAAAGGAACTGTCTTGGCCCTGTGCCTGGAATAGAGGAAGATGGGGAAAACTAAACTGAATGCTTGGAGAAAGGAGGTAGAGTCAGACAGAAGCCATGGAGCCACTGCCGGAGACAGACGTGCTAAAATTTTGCTGGTAGACCATGACCTCATGGTGATGCACAGATTAATGGAGATGGGTTAAACTAAAATGTAAGAGATAGCCAATAAGAAACTAGAGCTAATGGGCCAAGTAGTGATTTAAATAATATGTTTTCGGTGTGAGTATTTTGGGGCTGAGCAGCCGGGAACCAACAAGCAGCCTCCTCCAACAAATTGGTGCCTACATGGCCAACTAAAGTCCACTTTAAACCTTAGAGAGCTTGAAAAGGAATTCTAGACACAAAAATACAGAGTTTAACACAGCTTCTTACTGTTTGCTGGCAGCATGCTGCAATTCCTTTAAGAGAGATTTTTCTGACTCAGCGGTAGCAGAAAAAAGCCGTGCGCTGTTTTGAAATGCTGGCTTTCTGGGATGTGCTGCCAGTGCGACCTCTGGCTCTTTCAGAAAGCTGAGCATTTATTTAGGGTTTGTGAACAGATGCTACAACTTGCTTAATGCAACATATACCCGCTGTGTGCTTGAAAATGGGGCCGTGAGCATGACTCGCACTAAACAGACCTCTACTCTGCCATGTCGCACTGTGCAGAACAAGCAGGCAGGGCTCCTGGACAGTAAAGAATTACAAAAAGAAATACAGATATGCAATTAAGGACAAATTCAGACATCAAAGACCTCTAAATGAGATAGTGTGTATATAAAAATGTACGTAGGCTTGTGAGAGAGAAGAAAAAGAATATAGAGAGTTATAAAAAGAAGTAAATGGTTTATAAAAAATGAAACATAGTCTTTAAAGAGACAGATACAGACAGTCATAAATTATAGGAGTAAAGATAATAAAATAATAAGTCACCTAAAGATGGAATATACACAGAGAGTCTGGATTATGAATATTATTATGTTTTCTTTGAATTTTTTGACCGTGAAGCAGCTAAGTACAGAGAGACATTTCATGGTATGGGCTGCTAAGCTAAATCAGCATGTATATCATAAAGGTATCTTGATTTCAGAATTTGAGTCTAAGGATATGTTGGTTTGGAAAAGAGATTTTGCTTTTTTTTTCCACAGAAGATAAGAACCTATGCATTAATTCCAGACTAATATGATTTAATGGACCAAAAGCCCCTGAAAGGTCATCCTGAACACCCCTCAAAAAATTACTTCACCCAACTGCTGACTGAGATGAACCTAGCACATTGAATACACCATGAAAGACCTGACTAACAGCATTCCCAATCAGCAGAAAGTAGTCTAGAGAACTACACCAAATTTCCAAATATTGTTTATAAATATTTCTTTACATTTAAAGGGGGATATGCTATAGAGATTGCATTGGTATGGATTTTGTTTTTTTGATACAAAATTAAGGTCAGTTTTGTTATATTGTGTATATGTATTTCTGATCTTGATTAAGGTATTGTGTGTGCAGCTCATTTAAAAATGCAATGTATAATTAAGAAATATAGGTTAATAGATAATCATCTATAATATTCAAGTTTCTATTTATGTCAATTAGGTTTTCTAGATGTAAAGAGATATATTCGTTGGATAGGCATTCTTCAAACCTTTCAAAGACTACAGAATATTGCATTTAAAATGTCTTTAAAACTTAAGACTTTTAATGACAATGAGACACATCTGCTCCTGGCAGCACCAATTACTTTAAGAGGAAGATAGGCATCAAGGGGGCTCCTTATGGAATTGGTTAGTCATTTGGGCAAGAAACTCCTCTTGCCTAGACTGTTTGATGAACTGGACATGCAGGACCCACAGAGAAATGACTTGCCTAAAGGTGAAATGGTTATTTGGAGTTCCTGCTTCATGAAAGAGTCTGATACACAAAAAAAAGTTACTGACAAACTGCCAATACAGGCAGAACTGTCTTTGAAATTTCTTGCTTCATGGAAGAGTCTGCTGGATATTATGGGCCAATAATATGAAGATGGATGCCCCAACAGTACAGAGGAACTTTGGGTGACTGTCCAGCCAGCAAGATGTCTCTGTCAATTCTAGAGTTTTGGAAGTTGCTTACAATCTATTTCCTGTTTACTTAGGTAATATTATATCCTTCTAGAGTCTTTGATGGAGTTGAAGAATTTATAGTTATAATTATAGTTTTCCTTAGATTTGATAAAAGATAAAGTAGATATATATATATATATATATATATATATATATTGTAACTGTAATTCTTGTATAATACCTGTTTTGTTATATGTAATTTTACTTTGTTAAAGTTAAACTCTTCCTTTTTGCTTAAACAGAAAAGAGGAGGTGATATGGGAGTCCCCTCTGTATGCTGTGAATATCATTGTTTAATGAAGGAACTTCTTTGGGCCTATAGCTGAGCTATAAGGGAACAGAGCTGGGTGGGAGAAACTAAACTGAATGCTTGGAGGAAGAAGGGTGGAGTCAAAGACACACCATGGAGACAGACATGCTAAAACTTTGCTGGTAGGTCATGACCTCATAGTGATGCACAGATTAATGGAGATGGGTTAAATTAAGATGTAAGGGTTAGCAAATAAGAAACTAGAGCTAATGGGCCAAACAGTGATTTTAATAATATGGTTTCTGTTTGACTATTTTGAGGCTGAGCAGCCGGGGACCAACAAGCGGCCTCCTCCAACAGAGGATAATTTTTTCCTTCCACTATGTGGGTCTCAGGGATCATTAGTTTTGTATCCATTGAGCCATTCACTGGCTCTCCAGAAAGGGGTGATAACTTAGTGAAGTGTTTATCTTACAGCTCACGACCTTGAGTTTGATCTCTAGAATTCATGAAAAAATGCTGGGCCTGTGCTAAGCACTTGCAATTCCAGAGATGGGTAGGTAGAAACAGATGGTTAAGTCTCGGGGGTCTGTTGACAAGCTATTTTATTTGGCAAGTTCCAGGCCAATGAGAGACCCATCTCAATAAAAAAAAAAGTTGATGGCAGGCACAAGGAATGACATGCCAAGTGCCTCTGGCCATCACATGCATGGGCATACAAGAGCACACTACACCCATATGTCCAAGGACACCAGGAGAGGTTTCTAAGTGATTTTTTTAAGTGTGCATTTTTTTTGAAAGGAACTGTCAACAAAAAGGTAGCAGGAGCCTCCGTGGACTTGGAAATGTCTAGCCACAGGCATCACTGACTCTCCTCCAGATGGCCTATAACATGTTCTCGCTCATAGACAAGGCAACCCATAATGGACGGACTGAAGGAAAACACAAGCCGACAGGAGAGCTGACAGAAGCAGCAGCCAGCCCCTGGAAGCTTTTCAGACGGCAGCTGTGGACTGTTCCAGACACTCTGATAATGGAGAACATAATTAGTTTTCCTCAGCCCAGAAAAATAAAAGAGCTGATGAGGTCAAAACCCATAAATTAATTCAATTCAATGAGGGTTTGTGTTTGTTTGAATAAATCCTACAGGATTGAAACTGTGGGTCACAGAGGACGTTCAAGACACAGAAAGGGGGTATAAAGGGGAGTGAGACAGTCACTCACTCATTCCTTCTTTTAACTGTTTGATAGTTATATATTTGATATTTATTGTGCACTCTGTGACAAAAGTTATGTGCTAACCTTTGGGTATGATAGTGAGTAAGATCCAGCATCTGCCTTCAAGAATTCTGCACTTGGAAAGACAAGCAGAAGATGAGCACCCCCACCCAGGCATCAGGGTGTGGGGGAAAGTGTGCTGTCTACCACCAAGTGCAGATAACCAAGGAGTGGGTGGGGTGAAGTGAACGAAGGAGAAGAGGAGTGGCCAAGGGCAAGGTGGAACACTGCAGACAGGACAAGTCTCCATGGGGTGGCAGGAGGCTGAGCAGAATAGGAAAGTGTCTCCATGGGGGAAAAGCAAGCAGAGACACCAAATACCCCAGCACCACAGGCCAGTGTCAGCTGGTAACTACTTGTCAGCAAAGTCTGGCAAAATAAGGAGAAGGCAGACAAGAGTTCTTACTATTATTGTAAGCTTTTGATTCTAAGATTGTTTCCCTCCATATCCTTGCTTTACCTCAGGTTCTCACACATGCTAAGCACATGCTCTTCCACTGAGTTAACACTTCTGAGCCCTTCTTCCTGCCTTGTGACCATAAAATATAACATCTCCAATAAAACAGTAGTATTTTATAATTTCTTTACTTGCCAAAATTATAAAACTATCCACAACTTATATATCTATTTCCCTATTTTCTAAATCGCCAAATTACATAAAGTCCTAGCATAAGGTAGTAGTTGAGGCACCAGCACTTGGTGTGGTGGTGGGCACAGTAAGCGCATGAGGTAAATAAATGGACAACAATTTACAAAGCAGATTAAATTTGGCAAGTAGGCGGGGCCCAGTTTTGAGGGGCATTATGACATGACTGTCAACGAACTTCCGATTTTAAGAGGAGAAGGGTGACCTTCAAAAGGGTCAGAAGTCAGAGAACATAGTATGCTTTTTCTGATGTTACTGTCTCAGGTTGTGTTTAGACCACAGTCCGGAGCTGTGAGGAGAGCTTAGCTGCAAAGTGCTGGTGCTTCAGCAGAAGGACCTGAGTTAGACCCCGTGTAAGCAGGTGGCACTCACTGATAACCCCAGTGCTGGGGACAAAGAGACAGAGGGGTTCTGGGGTTCACCAGCCAATTAAACTTGACTAATTGGGAAGTTCTCCAAAACTAAAGTGAACTACAAATGACACCCAAAGAACAACATCTAATGTGTTTTCTAGCTACACACACACACACCACATGGACACACACACACATGCATACATACTCACACACACACATGTGCACATGCTTGCATACACACACACACCACAATGCTGTCAACTAAATCCACTTAAAAACCTGAGAGTGCTTTAAAAGGAATTCTAGACACACACACACACACACACACACACACACACACACACACAAATAGAGTTTAACACAGCTTCTTGTTCTGTTTGCCACAGCTCCTTTAAGACAGGTCTCCCTGACTCAGCCTTGGCAAGTTCTTTAGGAGCCAGTTTCCTGATTAGCCAGCACAAATTGCTCTAACTCTTTCAGGAAGCTGTGCTACAGAGGAGCATTTAAATGGGATTTGTGAACAGTGTATTACAAAATACTTAATGGCACGACATAAACCCTCTGTATACCTGGAACTGGGGTGGTGTGCATGGCTCTCAGAGGTGGTGAACATGCCTCCACCGTATTGGCAGAGTCAAAAGATAACGCAGCCTTGGTCCTAGCCATGCTGCTTTGCATCTTAAGAAGCAGTTGTGGTCAGAAAAGTATTACAGATACACAATAAAGACAAATTCAGATGGAAAAGACTTCTAAATGGGTCACAGTGTGTTTAAAAATGAACATAGGCTTTGGAGAGAGAAGAAAAAGAGTATAGCACTTTGGAAAGCAGTGTTTCGGTTTCTCAGGAAATTCGGGATCAACCTACCCCTGGATCCAGCAATACCACTCTTGGGAATATACCCAAGAGAGGCCCTATCATACAACAAAAGTATATGCTCTACGATGTTCATAGCAGCATTGTTTGTGATAGCCAGAACCTGGAAACAACCTAGATGCCCTTCAATAGAAGAATGGATGAAGAAAGTATGGAATATATACATATTAGAGTACTACTCAGCAATAAAAAACAAGGACTTCTTGAATTTTGCATGCAAATGGATGAAAATAGAAAACACTATCCTGAGTGAGGTAAGCCAGACCCAAAAAGAGCAACATGGGATGTACTCACTCATATTTGGTTTCTAGCCATAAACCAAGGACATTGAGCCTATAATTAGTGATACTAGAGAAGCTAAATAAGGAGAACCCAAAGAAAAACATATAGGCATCCTCCTGAATATTAACCTTCAGCAGGTGATGAAAGGAGACAGAGACAGAGACCCACATTGGAGCACCGGACTGAAATCTCAAGGTCCAAATCAGGAGCAGAAGGAGAGAGAGCATGAGCAAGGAACTCAGGACCGCAAGGGGTGTACCCACACACTGAGACAATGGGGATGTTCTACTGGGAACTCACCAAGGCCAGCTGGCCTGGGTCTGGAAAAGCCTGGGATAAAACCGGACTCTCTGAACATAGCGGACAATGAGGACTAATGAGAACTCAAGAACAATGGCAATGGGTTTCTGATCCTACTGCATGCACTGGCTTTGTGGGAGCCTAGGCAGTTTGGATGCTCAACTTACTAGACCTGGATGGAGGTGGGGGGTTCCTTGGACCTCCCACAGGACAGGGAACCCTGATTGCTTTTCGGGCTGGGGGGGGACTTAATTGGGGGAGGGGGAGGGAAACGGGAGGCAGTGGCAGGGAAGAGACAGAAATCTTTAATAAATAAATAAATTTATAAAAAAAAAAGAAGTAAATGGTTTGTAAAAAAATAAAACAAAGTCTTTAAAGAGACAGAGTAAACTTATAAAAAAGTAATAGAGTAAAAAAATAAGCCATGTAAAGATAGAATATATGCAGAAACTCTGGATTATGTATATTATTCTTCTTTTTGAAGTTTTTAACTGTGTAGGAGCTAAGTACAGAGAGACACTTCATTGTATGGGCTGCTAAGATAAAACAACACGTATATTTTAAAGGTATTTTGACTTCAAAATTTGGGTTTAAGGATTTGTTGCTTTGGAAAAGACGTTCTTCTTTTGTTTCCACAGAAGATGAGAACCTGTGGATATCTTCCAAACTAATGTGGTTTAATGGACCAAGACCCTCCTAAAAGTCACCATGAACACCCCCAAAATTACTTTGCCCGACAAAAAGCAGGAAGCAGCTTGGAAAGAACTATACCCAAATTCCCAAATATTGTTTATAAATGTTACATTTAAAGGGGGATATGATATAGAGATTTACATTGGTATGAATCTTGCTTTATTGATACAAATTTAAGATCATTATTTTATATATATGTATATATATTTCTGCTCTTAAGGTATTGTGTTTGTGTAGCTCATTTAAAAATTAATGCATAATTAAAATACAGGTTAATAGATAATCATCTATAATACTCAAGCTTGTAGTCATGTTAGTTAAGTTTTCTAGATATACAGAGATATATTTCAGATGGATAAGTATTCTTCAAACTTTTCAAAGACTAACAGAGTATGGTATTTAAAATGTTTTAAGATCTTAGGACTTTTCATGACAATGAGACACATCTGCTCCTGGTAGCACCAATATACTTCAAGAAGATTATGGAGTTTGTTAGCAAGTTAGGCAAGAAACTGACTGCTTGATGGTATGCTGTATAAAATGGACATGCAGGACCCATAGAGAAATGACCACTGAACTTGCCTAAAGGTAAGACAGTCCTTCAGGGTTCCAGCTTCATGAAAGGGTCTACCAGACATTCTTCAGAACACAGAAAAAATGGCTGACAAACTGCCAATTTTGGTGGAACTGTCTTTAAAATTTACTGCTTTATAAAAAAGCCTGCCAGATACTATGGGCCTATAGGCTAAAGATGGATGTCCCAACAGTACAGAAGAACTTTGCATGACTGTTCAGTGGTGAGATGTCTCTTCCAAATTCTAGAGTTTTGGAAGCTGATTACAATGCACTTCCTGTTAACTTAGGTAGTAATCCTTCTGGCATCTTTGATGAAGTTGAAGAATAGATAGTTATAATTATAGTTTTCCTTGTTATGATAAAGATAAAGTAAATATAAATATTGTAACTATAATTCTTGCTTGATACCTGTTTTGTTATATGTAATTTTACTATATTAAAGTTAAAACCTTCCCTTTTATTTTATACAGAAAAGGGGAGGTGATGTGGGATTCCCCTCTACATGCTGTGAATATGTTTTATTGCCACTGGTTAATAATGAAGCTGCTTTTGGCCAGCGGCTTAACAGAATAAAGCTAGGCAAGAAAATTGAATGCTGAGACAAAGAAAATGGAGTCAGGAGAAGCTATGTAGCCACCTGCAGGAGACAGGCACCTCCACTGGAGCCCCACTGGAACCTTGCTGGTAAGCCACAGCCATGTGACGATACACAGATTGATAGAAATGGATTAATTTAAGATATAAGAGTTAGTCAGAAATATGCTTAAGCTATTGGCCAAAGAGTACTGCAATTAATAGAGATTTCTGTGTGATTATTTTGGGAGTCTGGGTGACCAGGAAACAAACAAGCAGCTTTTCCCAAAACACATGCACATGCATACACATGCATATACACAGACACACTTACATCCAGACATGCATACACACACTTGCATACTGATACACACACACATGTACAGGCATGCCTGTGTACCCCTGAAGGCATGTGCTCATACACACATACACAGAAAGCTCAAGATAAACACATGAACCTCTATGAATTCCATTCTTATTTCAAAGGTGAAGAGTTATTCTAAAACATTCCCTGTCTCCTCTAAATAAACACATACTACAAATGTTCCATCCTGACTCTATTTCCCAAGTCACTTTTGGGCAGAATACTGGGACAACAGGATCCTAGCAATAGGATCCCAGGTGATAAAACGGGAAGACAGTACAAAGTGAATGACATCTTCTATAGGCTATCATTTAGATTTGTAACAACACCCCTTCTCAGGATCATCTAATTTTTTTTAAAGAATCATGAATATTTAGTTACCAAATACTAGAATTATCACATCTTCATTTACCCAAGACTCTCATTCAGTCTGCAAGAAAGCCTGGCTGCCATGGCATACTTGGCAGAGGAGCAACGCCTCCTTTGTGTGGGAGACACGCACAGATCCGATCTCCACAGCTGTCGGCAAGGATGTTTCATCAGAGCAGCATCAGTGTTGTGGGGAGTGAACTATGATTTTCCAATTGCTATTCTGTTTGTTGGCAAATACAAATTGGTCATTGCTGCATTAGCCAAGAGGTAAGTTATAATTGCATTTAAAGTGTCAACCAAGAATGGTCACAGAAGTGGAAACGGTATGTAAAAATAATTTGAAACTTAAATTTCTACAAAAACCTGGGATAGCATTGTAAAAAAAAACTTAAAACTTTATACAGCTATGTAGGCAGCATTCTTGGGTGTGTTGTTATTGCATGTTTTACAGTGCAATGGTTGAACCCAAGGTCTTGAGCATACCAGGCAAGGACTCTAATTCCAGTCTTTTCTTCCAAGGCTAACATCTTCTGAAAGTTTTCATCAGAGCATTTTATTAACTCAGTAAACACATTATTATTTGAGACCTGTAAAACCCTTTGATATGTAGAAATGAGAATTTATAAATTAATGCTACTTTATACTGTAATTTTTGGAAAAAAGACTTTAATCTGAGATAAATTCAAAAGAGAATTATTCATGAATCTACTGACATCATCATAGGTCAAGGTCCGCAGGCTCCCCTGAATTTTAATTCTGGCTTAACCTCTCACTGCACAGGAGACCTGGAGTGTGGGCTGCAGCTTCTCTAGACCTCTATCTTCTCATCATGAAAGCAGAAACAAAGTAACACCTACTTAACACTCTTAATCCACACAGGCAGAGCCCTTTGCACAGAATCTGCTATATTTCTCAAAGGTAACCAATAGTATTTATTATCAATTGGGTCTATTTTTTCAACACAAGAAAATAGGTTAAACAAGAACAAGAAAGATCAGGGCACAGAAGCCTCCAAGTAAATACACTTGGGTTTTGCCAACAAAGACTGGACTCACACAGAATAGATATTGGGAGATATATTTTCTCACAGAAACCATTGAGGATAGAAAATGGAATAATATCTAAGGACAAATAAAATGGGAAGAGGATACTAGCCTGTGACAGATAAGGCCTAGATAACTATTTGTCCACAAATACCACCCTCAGTCAGTAAATGTGGACAAGAAGTTCAAGACCTGCCATGTTCAACAACACAAAGGGATCCTGGGAAGGTTTCTTAGTTGAGCCACTAGTAATGAATTGAAGTGTGAGGGCAAGGCACCAGTTTTCATGATCAGTACTTTATCTTGTCATGGTTTGAATGTGAAATGCCCTGCTGGTGTGGGATAATTGTGTTCTGTCAATTATATTTTAAATAAATGCTGATTGGTCAATACCTAGGCAGGAAGTATAAGCAGGAAAACCAGACAGGAAGTAGAGGCAGGGCAATGAGAATTCTGGGAAGAGGGAAGCTCTTTCCGCAGTCCTGGCCCAGCCACAGAAGAAGCAAGATGTGACTGCCTTGCTGAAAAAGGTACTGAGCCATGTGGCTAGCACAGATAAGAATAATAAAGTGCATCTGCTTTCAGTTTCAGTAAAACTTGTTTGCTACAGCTCTATCCCTGTGTGTGCATCTGTGTCACTAATTTCTCCTCAGCCAAGGTGTAGAACCAAAAGAAAGCCCCTAACATTGATATATGCTCCCCAGGATATGTGTCTGTGCACACACATGTCTGAGTGTGCTATGGGATAAGGCGTGCATTGTTGGAGGAGGGCCACTTGTTGGTTCCCGGCTGCTCATCTCCGAAATAATCATACAAAAACTATACTATTTAAAGCACTGCTTGGTCCATAAGCTCTAGCTTCTTATTGGCTACCTCTTACATATAAATTTAACCCATTGCTAGTAATCTGTGTATTGCTACATGGCTATAGCTTACCAGCAAGATTCCAACCGGTGTCTGTCTCTGGCAGGGCTACATGACTTCTCTCTGACTCTGCCCTTCTTTCTCCCAGCATTCAGTCTAGTCCTCCCTGCCTAGCTCTGCCCTGCCCAGCCCTGCTCTGCTATAGGCTCAAAGCAGTTCAATATTCATTAATAGTAATCACAACCCAAAGAGGAAAATCCTACATCAGTGCATATGGAGTAAGCACTTTAGAATCTTAGAGATGTGAGCTGACTATAAACTGCCTGCCTTGTGAGCAGAGGGCCCCAGGTCTACTCCCCTCCAGCACCTAGGTAAAAGCCTAGTGTGGAGGGGAACTTGCTATCCCAGGGCTGGGAGGTGATGACGCGAGGATCCCTAGCACTCATTGCCCAGCAAGCAGGCCTGCTCATTGAACTTCTGATTCAGTGAACAGTCATGTCTCAAAAAAACCAAGGGGGATGGCCTCTGATGAACAACACCCAAGGCCAATCTCTGGCTTCCACATGCATACAAGCACAAAGCCTGGTGCAGCTGCATGCACTCACATGTGTGCGTACACACAGGCATACACACTGAGAACTGAGCTCATTTCTCTGAGGAGACTACAAGAAATGAATAGGCTATCCAGAGGCTGCCCCTGTCCAGCCTCACTAGCTCAATCCCACCAGACCCAAAGCAGCTGGAGCACAATGGTTGAGACCTTGTGAAGCCATCCGAGACCCCACATGGGAGGGTAGCCATGCACGCTTTCCGACTTCAAACTCACTATAGATTGCCAGTCGTCAGGAGTGTTCAGATTTAGCTGCTTCACATGCCCAGTTCGTGCTGACCAAAACAAGTTAAATCTCCTCAGTTCATGAGCTCATGGCAATAACTAACTTTGCTCACTGGAACGCCTACTGAGCAGAGCACGTGAAAACCATCAATGCATTGCTAATAAAATAGCTGTCCCGAGACAAGAAGAATCCCACCTAATGACTGGCAGAAGACTTTAAAGGGAAGGGGAAATGAAAGACAATTCCAGACACAAACAGACCATGTGTATCTACCTGGCCCCTCCATCTGAGGCAGCAGCACTGGAGGATCCCATCTTATTTAACATAAGTTGTCTCCCCACCCTCATCATCACACATACTCTAGACTGGCGTCAAGTCCCATGCTGCTGAGGACAAGCTTGAACTCGTGATCCTCCTGCCTACACCTCCTCAGTGTGGCGATTCCAGGAAGTATCGCCTTGTGCAGCATGTGCCATGCTGGGGATCAAAGCCAGGACTTGGGCAATGCTCAGGGAGCACTCTGCCAACTGGGCTATGGCCTGGTTCCCCCTCCTCTGTTAACTTTACAAGTCATTTCCTTATCCGAGGACTCTTCACTGAGGTCTCTGCTCTGCCCATTCTATGCTATCCTACCTGCATTCTAGATTTGGCTCATAGAAAGATTTTACTTTATCTTAACGAATTACTCGTCGACTGTATACACTGTTGAGCTCAGCGTGATGATTCAGTACATGTATACAGTCTACAGCCAAGTGACCACCTGGAAGGGCCTGTCGTGTCTTGAATATTTCCATCTCTTTAATTAAAACAACTTCTTCAGTAACATACAATTTTACATATTTACAGGGTGCAGTGTAGTCATTTCTTATTTGTAAAGATTTGTTTAAGTTTAAATCATTAAAAGATTATGGTTTAAATTACGTGTTGGTATGTGCATGTGAGTGCATTGCCTGTGGAGGCCAGAAGAGGGCGTTAGGTTGCCTACCACTAGGGTTTCAAGCAGTTGCCAACTGCCCGGCAGGTCCTGAGAACAGAACTCCAGTCCTCTACAAGAGCAGTATGTGCCGTTCACCTCTGAGCCATGCCTCCAGCCTCTCTGTGTGTTGACCAAATCAGCATAGTTAAGTTTCACCTCCCTACCATTTCTTTTGCGTGAAACCTTGACCTCTTCTGATAGGTTATTATGAACCCATTGCCCCTTTATGTGATAGAACATCAGAACTGATTGCACTTCTATGGTTTACAAACCATTATCCAACCGCCCTTCTCCCCTACTTTCCGAGACTCTGGGGTACTTGTGACACGGTCAGCTGGAAGATTCTGAGGTTTGATGACACATTCAGCTGCACTTTTTCACACCTGAGAATGAGCTGTGTGTGTATCTTGTGTCTGCCTCGTTTCACTAACACAATATCCTCTGATTCCATCCACCTTGCTACAAATGATATGGCATCATCCTGTTTACAGCTAAATGAATCCACTCTATGGATTTATCATAATCTTATCATCTCCTCATCTGCTGATGGGCATCTCAGCTAACGTGGGCAGTGGGGGATTGACTGT
This sequence comes from Microtus pennsylvanicus, assembly GCF_037038515.1. NCBI lineage: Eukaryota > Metazoa > Chordata > Mammalia > Rodentia > Cricetidae > Microtus > Microtus pennsylvanicus. The sequence goes on along the minus strand of NC_134586.1, from coordinate 7,167,651 downwards.
GGCTATTTCTTGGATAAGCAAATGACACACAGCCAGATTATGCAGACCTGCAGTGGGGCACCCACAATGCATAGAAGGTTTTCAGCTTCTTGAGGTCTTCATACTGAGTGTATCACTTTATATTTTCACTGTTCCCTTTTCCACGGGTCCTCACCAGTAGCTGCTACTTTCTACCTTTTTGTTAACAAAAAACAAAAAAGCAAAACCAACCCTTTAACTGTAGTGAGATATCTCACTGTAGCTTTGATCTGCATCTCCCTGATGCAGTGAACTTCAGTACTTTCAGTACTTTCTCCCAGATCTGGTGGTTTGTTTGTGATCTAACAAATAAAGCTTTCCTGAAGAGCAGAGTGCAGCGCTAAACCATTAGTTAGCCAGAGGGCAGGCAGTGGGGGCACACACCTTTAATCCCAGTATTTGGGAGTCACACGCCTTTAATCCCAGTATTTGGGAGTCACACGCCTTTAATCCCAGCACTAAGAAAGTGGAAACAGGAAGGGATATGGCTGGGTAGAGAGGGATATAAAGCGGGAGGAAACAAGAGCTCAGGGCATTCGGTCTGAGGATTCATGGAGACAGGATCTTGCCCACTTTGGTCTGAAGATTTGGCGGCAGTAAGAGGTTTCTCTGGTGACTCGCTCCTTTATTTGTCTGATCTTTCAGCACTTACCTTGACTCTGGGTTTTTATTATCAAGACCAATTAGAATTTGTGCTATGCACAGATTTACTAATCTTTGGAGTCTTTTCTAAGAATCAACTTTGAACTCCTATCTCTGTCTCCATACCTGTCCTGCCAACTTACCATATGCACACATACGCTACACATGCACACACACAAAAACACACATACACATGGACACAGAAACATATTTATACTTGCACACTCACACACATACAGACATGGAAACATGCACACACACCCCACATACACACATATATACACACAACACACATACACATGACACACACACAGACCCTGGGCACACATGCACACCTACACAAACACATACCACACATGAAGACAGACACATATACAGAAAGAGACGGACACACACACATATACCACACACACACACACACACACACACACCACAGAGATCTGTAGTCCTGGTACCATGAATATCTGTTCCCCAGAGCAGGCAATAGCTACCAAACCTGCTGAGTCCCATCCTAACTGCTCAAGATCTCCTTTTATTTTTCTAGTATAGTTAATTTCTGTCTAAACCAACCATTCAGCACGAGCTCTCAATCAAAAATCATGTCTCCTGTGCCATTATTAGCTCTTACAGAAATTACAGACGGGCTGCCACATCTCCTGGGCATCTAGGTGGGTTCTGGTGGTGGAACTCCGTTCTTTATGTTCGCATAGCCAGCACGCTAAGCCATCTCCCCACCCTCACACACCAAGGTCTCAAGCCGAGTTTCCCATCCGCCGAGCAGAGTGTCTATTTTACCTCTGCTCTGCATCCCTCCACAAAGACCCAAGCTGTTTTCCTTCCCTCTCCAGGGCTTCTCTCCTACAATAATGGCCTTTCCAGAAGCCGGATCCTTCGAATTTCAGTATCTCCCAGGGAGCCATTTCCTGTCAAACTGGCCGTCTTATGGTTGCTCAGCACAGGAGGAAAGTCAGGGCAGCCCAGAAAGATCAGGGCAGTTAGGGAAGACCCTTACCCACAGGCGCACATACACACACACACACACACACACACACCTCTCCTCACAGTGGTACAGTGATTGACAGTTCTTAGTGCCAACTTGACCATGTCATGATCTGGTCACCACAAAGGCAATCTGGATAGTTATGAAATCAGTGGCAGACTTCCAGGGCAGGTGAAGCAGCCTGCGTTCTGGGATCAGTCTTAGTGACTAGACTTACTGTATCCAGAAACAGTATGCAGGAAGGATGGAGAAGAAAGAGCTTAGAAACAAGTTAGCAGGCAGAGGCATTTCCAGCTTTCCTTTTTAAATAGCTCTTGGGAGATGGGGGTGGGGGTGGGGTGAGCATGCACCAATCATGTAGAACATGTGGAAGACAGAGGAAAAGAGTTGCAAGTCAACTCTCTTTCCATCATGGGTTTCAGGGATTTGAAGGGAGGTTGTCAAGCTTGCATGACAACCACTTTTCCTGGCTAACCCATCTTGCTGGCCCCCAAGTCCTTTCTATTTAGGTTGCATGGGGGCAATGTTTATAGAATGAGTTGGGAGCAGAGAATCCTGAACATGAATCCTTCCTCAGCCCCTCTGCAGCCTTTCCTTCCTTCCTTAGGAGAGCTGTGATCTAAGGTCACAGAGTTGGAAGTCAGTGGATGGTGAGAGAGAAGTGAGGAGAGAGAGAGAGAATAGAAAAATTCAGCTGGAGAACCACAGGAGAAAACCCTGAATCATACTCATTAAAGAAAAAGAAAGCAGAAGAAATCAGTGCAAGGAAGGAGGAGAGAAAATATCTCAAGTAGACATAGATCAACATATAGCTAGCAAATATAAAAAGGACTATCCAGGAAAAACGTACTTGGAAAACTTTAGAAACTTAGATGTACATAACAATTAATACCTTTCTTGTATATAAACTTCTTAGACACTATAATGCATGAGATATCATAAAAATTATTTCAATAAAAATACTGGAATCCATGAGAAATAAGCCTGGATACTCCATTTAGGGAAATAGAATAAGCATTGAATATTAATTAAATGTAGCTTATGCTCAGGCAGGAAGTTTTAATTTTGTAGTAAGAACGATAAATTAATGCAAGTCAATAAGAAGTGAAGGTGAAGAACTCTCTCAATTGCACCTAAGAGGAAATTGTGACAAGCAAAGAAACTCCTGACAGAGAAAACAGTAACTGGTCCCCTATCAGATACTAAAATAGCTGGGAACAGTGGTGCATGCCTTTGCCTATCAGATATTAAAATAGCTGGGTATGTTAGTACATGCCTTGGACCCAGCAGTCAGGAGGCAGAAGCAGGCAGACTTCCATCAGTTTGAGGCCAACTTGCTCTAATAACATAGTGAGCTCCAGGCCAGGCAGACCTATCCCAAACAAACAAGAGCATCAAAAACCCTAAAACATCACTGCACAACTACAGCTATTGAGTAAATCTGACTTTTGAATAAAAATAGGAAAAAAACAGAGGAGGAAAAGTAGGACTCCCAAATCAGAGGACAGGCAGATGACATTTCACAACTCTGGGGACGGGGGAATCTTCTGGTTTGGGTTTGTTCTAGTGATGTCATGAGAGTGAATAGTGGGGGTCAGGTCAACAGCTCACTACGTTTAAAGAACAAAACAAAACATATGGATCTCAAGAGTTAAATCATAAAAATACCAGATGGCAATATCTTGGGCTGTGGGCATTGCCATATCCCGCATCCGGACATCAGCCTGGTCCTGCCAGGCTTATTCATCCCTGCTTGGAGGGAAGTGTGAGGATTAAGAAACGACAGTAGAAAAAAACAGAAATACAAAAGACAAGACAGAGGCACTGGATAGAGTCGGGAGGGCAACCCAGTGAATACTGAAATTCACCCCGTGTTTATTTCTTATGGGCTTTATAGACCCCAATCAAAGAGAAGGGGGAAGACAAAAGACTTCTTTACCAAGATGCAAGGTACAAACAGAGTAATCACCTTGTTAATACCCAAAGCATCAACTAAACGCACCCTAGCTCAAAACATCCTGTTGGTAGCCAAACCTCCTGTCAATAACCTTGAAGCAAGAATCGGTCTGAACGAATCCACATCTGTGGGCTCTCACAGAGCATAGAGACATAAAGGTTTAAAACCTGTAAGTGGGGGCTGGAGAGGTGCATCAGCGCTTTAAAGCATGAAACACTCTTGCAGAGGACCTGAGTTTAGGTCTCAGAACCCATGGCAGGCAGCTCACAAGTGCCTCTACCTCCAAGTGCAGACATTCTGCTGCCTCTGGCCTCTGTGGACACCTACGTGTGCACAGACCCACACACAGACACACACTTTAAAAACAATGAAGGCAAACAATTTTAAATAATCATAAAATTTAGAAACCAATGATATCAATTTTCTGATGTTTTCTAAGGTCTTTACAGAGAAAAACTAACATAAACACAAGGATGGTGGGAGACAAAGCCTGAGGAAAACCCCGCCATGGGAATGCTCTGTAACATGCATGCTGGGCATGCTGGGCATGCTGGGCATGCTGGGCATGCTGGGCATGCTGGGCAGGGAAAGGACAGGACATGCCTGGCTACATGCTTTTATGTTGAGTAATCCAATTTACTAATTAATAAATGTAACCATCCAATAAAACAATAGTAACAATTTAGCAACTGTTGTTTGAGGTGTGTGACAGTTACCCCCAATGTTAGCAGTGATTCATGTCCTCTGCTCTGCGGATCAGGCTGTCTCAGCTGAACACTTCCAGCTAACATCTCTCCTGAAGTTGCAGTCAGCTGTCAGTGGGAGCCGCGGTTTTCAGAGCAAGGACATCCTTCTCGGCTCCCTTCCAGGGCTGCTGCTCGCCTCAGCTCCTTCCCGGCCATTGACTAGAACTGCACAGGCTTCTCTGCAGACTGCCGGGATGTCCCCACAGCAGGGCAGTGATCCAGCGGAGAGAAAGAGGCCATGCACATGATGCCATGGCTGCTCTCAGCCCAGTCTCACGACAATGCACCATCATTTCTGCCATATTCTGTTCTATTTTAGAAGTGAGTCACTAAGTGCAGCTCACACTCAAAATGAAAGAGGACAGCACAGGGCAAGGGTGCCAGGGAGGGGGAATCTGGGAAACTGGGAGATATCCTGGAGGCTGTGCATCAGTATACAGGATAAATGATAGACACATGATAGATAGAAGATAGATGATGATGATGATGATGATGAAGATAGATAGGTAGATAGATAGATAGATAGATAGATAGATAGATAGATAGATAGATGATAAATATATGATATATAATAAATGATAGTTGATAAATTATAAGCATCAAGTGATTGGCAAATATACAGATGATTAATTGATTATAAGTAGATGACAAATGATAGGTAGATGATAGATACCTAGATAGATTATAGGAAATAGATAAAAGGATGCTAGATGAAGTAGATAATAGATAAATAGTGATAGCTAATAGATGCTAGATACAGATAGAAAATTGATTGGTAGATGATAACTAGGTCAGTGATAGATAACAGATAAATAGATGCTAGATAGAAATGGACAGATTAGAAGATAGCTACAGACGGTGAGAGAGTAGATTGAGAGATAAGATGTGGATGACACAGGCATATAAACTCACCCGCAGGAAGAATTTATGCAGCCCTGTTTGCTTAAAATAGCCCTCAGTCATGCCTGTAGTCCGGGCAAAATTGTAGATTTCACCTCAAGCATTCAAGCTCGGATAATACTATGTGCTAGAGTGAACAACCCAGAAGGACACGTATGGAATCTAATGTTGCTGATCTGTGAGGATACGGTCCAGACAGTTTCTACACTGCATAGCACCCTTCCGTGAGCTTTATTGCACGAATACATGATTTTATTCTACACATGTGCGCCACGTCTCTGAGCAATCTTTCGGAGTCACACAAAACATTACCACAAAAACATTTTAGCAACAGGGTCTAAAGACCTCAAAAAAAAAGTCCCTGGGTATTTGCACAGCCAATCAAAATGAGAGAAGCCACATTTTCACACAGCACCGAGCCTCTCTGTGCCCAGCGGCTCCACTACTGCTTCTCATAGGAGTGAGGCTCCAGCCCTGTGAGCACAGCATGGGTAATAATATATTCCCACGGCACGGGCCTCACAGGTGCCGAAAGCAGGAGGGGAGAAGGCCACGACAGAGGGGAAGTTAGGAGAGCAAAAGAATTCTTCACCCATGTAATGAGCATGGAAGCAAATTCCTCTGAATGAATAAATACTAGATAGAACAGGAAATTTATAGAATAAGAATGAATGTCACTTGGTGTAATGTAAAAGCATTTCTTCTTGTGTGTGGTATGGAAAATAACTAAGGTGAAATATTAAGAGAACATTTGCCCGCTTGAAGGCTGCCACACCCACATCTGGCCCTGCCAGATGTGGGGGCTGCACCCAGCAACCGTGGTAATGAAATAATCTTGCCACACAAGAGGGACCCCCAACTTTCCGTGGCCAGTTGATACTGATAACCTAGGACATCTGATTATCGGAAGGATCAAACGAGGGGCAATTTTGAACTGACTTAAAAGAGGTGGCTGAAGCAGGATGGTTATCTCACTTCTCACAATGGCTCTGGCATCAGGCCTCCGTGGAAAGAGAGATCCTCCTAGCCTGCCTCCGAAAAGCAGCAATATTAAATGTCTTGCCTAAACATTTAATGCTCTGTCTCCCGAGTACAGAGCTTCGTCTCCCGAAAACAGACATTTAACACCTTGCATCCCGAATGCAAATTCTCATTCCCTGGGAGTGAACATTGAAGGTCTGTCTCCTGAGAACTAGATACTCTGCCTTTCAGAATGCTTTGCCATCCCGAGAGCAAAGCCTTGTCTTCGAGAGTAGAGAACTAAAAGCCTTGTCTCCTGAGACTTGGTCATTCGAATAGCCGAGTCCAAGGACCTACCAGATACCAACCTGGAACATCAGAACCTTGTCTCCCGAGCACAGACTATGAGGTCAAGAGTCGATCTTCGCTACCCAGCCCCCAGTGCGGACAAGAGCCCAGCCTGAAGAAATTCAAAACCCCCTTTTTAAGCCAGGGAATACCAGGTCGTATGATGCTATTTCATGTGTGTATGAGAGGTTAAGAGAAGAGCATAGATGTGTTAATACATAAGTTTAGTATGTGAAATGTTAAGAGATATTTTATGGATAATTGATAATATTAGGAAATGTTAATGGATAAATTAACGTTAAGAAGTATTTTATAGATAAGTAATGGATAAGTTATAGATAAGTAATGGATAAGTTAAGGTTAAGAAGTGTTTTATAGATAAGTAATGGATAAGTTATATTAAAGTTAAGAAGTGTTTTATGAATAAGTGATAAGTTAGATTAAGGTTATAAATTGGTTTTATGTATTAGTTTTAGTAGGATTAATAACTGTGATATTGAATTGCCCGTGTGTTGCCCATTATCAATTCCCCCATGCCTATTGAGATTGTAAACCCCCATTGATGCATCGGATATTGAAGTTGCTAGTAAAGAATCATCATAAAAACAATTCTCTTGCTTGGTCTGGTTACTCATCACTCTCTGGGGAGAAGGGCACAGAGTCCTCATAGATATTACTCGAAAAGAACCTGGAGCTGAAGTCCCCCAGCTTGTAACAACTCAGTTTTATCAACCAGAGATACCAGACAGATGCAGAAAGAGCAGACAGCCCCTTCCTGCCCCGGGAAGGCCTGTGGCTTTGGTTTTAAAGAACTCTTGATAGGAGTAGCATCAAAACCGCACCATTAGAGGAAGTAAAAAGTGGATGGCGGTATTAACTGATCTCTGAGATTTACCCTCTCGGGGAAATATGCAGACACTGGTGTGTGGCTCACACCTGGAATTCCAGTGCTTGGGGGCCTGGGCTTGAAAGGATAGTCACAGAGTTCTGAGCCAACCTGGGCTACACAGTGAGCCATCGGTCAGCCCTAGGCTGCAAAAGTGAGACCCTATCTCAAAAGGAAAAAAAATAAAAATAACAAGATTGCCATGGAAGGATACCAGAGTTTGACTGAAATCTCAGTGTGAAGACTAAAAACACTGGTCTCCTGTGGAAAGGAAGTTCCTGGGCCCTCACAAAAGGTCATTACCAACCATACAACCTTAGCTAAGTTTCTTAAGGTTCATGGGCTTCAGCCTCTCCACCAATAGAAGGACAAGCCTACAGGGCCACCAGGATGGTATCATCCTACAGGGCCACCAGGGTGATGTCAGTATCCACCTTGAACCTTTCAGAGGGCAATGCTGGGCACTCCTTGAATGCTGGTCGCTACCACCAGGGGCCATCTTGGACAAACAGTCACAGCCTGCTTCTCTCTGGAAGAAGGGCAACAATATGTTCCTCACTACGTTCTTGTAAAGGTAGCACTACATATAATGCTTAACACAGAACCAACATACAGCAACCATAAAATAAACAACTATCCTACTAGAAATATCATTGTCTGCAAAACAAAGCTTAAGATCTAGGGTTAGATCAACCGACACGTTGCACAGACTGCGTGTAGCATGGTGCTTGCACGTAATTGGGGCTCGGTAAATGTTAATTAAATCCAAACTTAATTTCCCATATTGCGTCTCTATTTTAAAAGCTTTTGGACTGTGTACAAGTGATAAATCTTGGAACCTGACACACACGGAGCAATCTTACAGCTTCGTTAGTGGGTCTCTCGGTTTGTCACAAGATTTTCTGTGGGCTTCATGCTGGAGATGCAGGCGTTACTCTCAGTTGGTCTAAAGACAAGGTCTACTCCCGAGCTCCCTGAACCCGGAAAAGAACCGAGAAAGAGCTGGCAGGAGGAGACACCGCTAGGCAAGACAACAGAACACAGTCACAGAGAGGGAAGAGAAGAGGAGAGGAGACAAAGAGAGAGGGAAAGGGAGGGGCGGAGGGGAAGGAAATGCAGGGAGAGACTGAGCACCGCATTGTTTGATTCGGGTGTGCCTTCGTGGTAGAGTGCTTGCCTCCCACATATGAAGCCCTGTATTAGAATGACTGGGTGTGAGGATACAAACTCAGTACATAACTGTATCAAAATAGGAGGTTGTTTCCTCTTCTCTGTGAACTGCAGCCAACCCCATACAGAACCACCCTGGCTTTCCAAGTTCAGAACACCATCAGGTTTGGAGGCACCAAACAGGCCAAGGCCGAGAAGCTGGCCTCTCGGCACCCAGGGTACTCACACAGGGAAAGATTGAGAAGGAAGTGGTGGCGGTGGAGTGTTGTGTTCTTACATCACAGCTACTTCTCCAGAGGCAAGGGGGAAGCATGGGTTTTCTTCCCTGATAAACAGGGAGGCCTCAAACCAAGCACAGTAAACATCAAGGGAGTCTACAGCGAGGAGCAACAGGCATCCCTTCCCCTGATGGAAACTCTGTTCCTGGGCTGTGAAGAGAGCCAAGGAAGGAAAGAAAGAGATGCTACAGGCCACTGGGGTGGGGCAGTGACAAGCCAAGGTGGCACTCCCAGCCTGGAAAGGGAGGGGACGCCACTTGTGGGCTCAAGAGTCTACCTAAGAAGGAAGGTTGGGACCAGGCAAAGGAGGAGCTCCAGCCAGTGATTCAGTTCAACCAGGACCAAGGCAGTCAGAGACCCATCAAAACAGGTAAGTAGGGTAGAAGGTGGCGTGAGGAGCAAGCGGCACTGGAGATGGCACAGTGTAGTGTAAGTGTTCTGCAGGATTGAACATTCCATCCTGCAAGGAAGCTCCTGAAAGGGAAAGGCAAACAACTCAAAATAGCTTCAGGAAGTTCCTAAAACTGACCAGATTCATTCACCGCAAGATTAAACAATAAAAGCTGGGAGACCTTCTCAACAGAGAGAAGCCAAACTGCAAAGAAGACTCTGAGACCAGACCAGCTTTTTGGAAGGAGCCAAACCCATCTGAGCTCCCCAAAAGAGGTTTAGAGCAGAGCACTTGGAAATGACACCCCACAGCCTGTTGAGCCACCTATAGGCTATATGGTGTGCTCCAGGTTTCCCAGATTTTGTGAGTTGTCACCCAGGCTGCGATTGGACTTTGGTGACATAGCTGTCTTTGAGTCATCCCTGTTCCTGTAAGTAACCCCAGTAAATCTCATTATTCAGCAAGTTGGACTTTGAAGGTATCCATACACTTTGGTCTGTTGTGGGCTCCCTGGCTGGAGAGGGCAGCCATGTGTTGTGTCTCTCCGGGAAAAGCTTTGTCACACAACACAGTGAAGCTGTTATTAAGAAAATATAAGCCAGCCGGACATGGTGGTAAACATCTATAATCCCAAAATTTGGGAGGTGGAAGCATGGGGATTGGGAGTTCAAGGTCACCCTTGGCTAGTTGGTAGTTAGTAGTTGGTAAGGCTACAAATAATGAGATGGGAGTTCCAGGCCAGCCTGGGCTATATGAAATCCTATCTTAAAAAGAGCAGAAAAATGATATTTTTGTTGTTACTCCAAACTGAGCTTCTCCCATTCCATCTCCGAGGGTCTTACTGCCCAGCCCTCTCTACCTTACCCCAGGTGGCTGGGCCAGTGCAGCAATGGCTTAGGCTCTGAGTGTTCCTGCCCAAGATAGCTGTATTCTATGGGTGAACTGATGCCTGCCCCTGTTTTAAAGTGTTTTTCCTTCTAACTTTTCACGCGATGCTCAGGACAGAAAGAGTCAGCAGATATTCTAAGGTCTCCCATGTCCAGTCTTGGTACAGGCCTAGAGTCAGCTGAACTAGAAGGGTTTGGGCCCTCTCTGGATTTTACTAAATGCAGAAATACCCAATGAAATTCTAAAAGTGACATTGAATGTGTGCTTATTTTTTCTTCCATTTAAAAAATAAATAAATAAAAAGAGTTAAAGACTTGAGGTGTAGCCCAATTAGTGGAAGGCTTACCTAACGTGCACAAGACCCTTGGTTATACTCCAAAGGCCACATACTCCAAACACGGGCATGCAAGCCTGCAATTCAAGCACTCAGGAAGTAGAGGCAGGGGGATCAGGAGTTCAAAATCATTCTTGGAGACCATTCTGGGCCACATAATACCCTAGCTCCGAAAAAAGGAAGAAAGTCAGATGTGGTGGCCCATACTTCCAATGCCAGCACTCAGAAGACAGAAGCGGGGGATGAGTCCCCGGCTAGCCTCAAAGACAAACAACACAGCTGTGGGACTAGAGGACACTGCTGGCCTCTGCTGACCTGCTGTGTGCTCATCTGCTCCATGTGGGTGGAGCCTGTGTCCTTGGGGTTTGCAACAAGCAAACAGGGTCTGGAACAGGTGGGCCCTGAGTGGATACTTGCTCACAAAGCAGTGAATGAACCTGTACTAAATTAGCTGGAATCTGTTGGACCATGAGCAGAACCCTCCCTCACAGGTACCAGACGGCTCTCTATCAGCTTCCAAGACAATCCTACTTCTCTCCACCCAGCAAATACTCAGTGGACATCAAACACAGGGCATGCCCACACTTGATGAGACTGAGGTATGGGGTGTGGGACAGATAAACAGAAACAGCTCTGAGCACTGGCTCCCAAATACCAGAGGGGACGGTGTGGCTAGTCATTTTACCCAGGACCAAAGAAAACACAGCACAATGATAGAGGATGCTAATGGCCTCTCGCTCTACAGCGTACCACCACCAAATGCTGACCCAACCAAAAGTCATTATGGGGCTTTTGTCCCTTCATAACCCAACATCCCCCTCTTGCAGAGTCACACGCTAAGCTTCTAATTTTAGGGGAAGGATCCCCAAAACTACAGTTGCAGTTACAATGTTTCCTCTACTTTATCTGAGCTGCTTTGCTCTTGCCATGACATCTCAACTTCTGCCTGAAGTAAGGCGACCTTTCTTTTTATATTACAGTCTAATTTAATTACTGAAGACCTAGAAAAGAACATGATGGCGGTGATTTGATAAGACACCGCTATTTTCCCATTCATGAAGCCAGTGTTAATCACCTTCAGTACAGGAAAGGAGATAGTTATAGGGAGAGACAGCGCATGTACCACTGGCCCAAATAAAGGTCCTCCATGGGGAGGGGTCAGTGTCAGGCACAGTTCCAGTGTGGGGAAGCTGTCTTAGCGGCTTTGGCCTCTCGAAAATCCATCTGTGGGGAATTTCATTACTCTGATGCTCATTTTGAGTCTGTGGCTTATGCAACCACCCTCTGCTCTTTTCAAAGATGGAAAAACCCGAAGTGCCCTTGGCCAGAGTCGATTACACTCTTTGAACAACTGTCTGCGGCAGTCTGGGAACCGATGGTAGGAGCGGCACTGCCCAGGTGCTAATTCTCAGGCAGCTACGGGGCTCACACCTGTAACTCCAGCAGTTGGAAGGCTGGGGCAAGAGGACTGTGCCGAATTTGAAGACGACAGGGGGAGATCCTGTCTCACAAACAAGCAAGCAAACCGAAAAGATGCCAACTAGGGATGCTTTTGCCAAGAAGTGTCCATAGAAGATGCTCCAGGTCAAGGTTTCACATACACATAGAAACACAGAGAGGCTGGAAGGGCATGACCAGCAAAGCTGGCTCCATCCCTCTCATTTTCAAATAAAAACAGTGTTACCTTTAACATTTCAAAAGGAGAGCCATGCTCTTTCCCTCCCTTCCTCCTTACCTCCCTCCCTCCCTCTCTGAGATAGAGCTTCATGTATCCCAAGCCAGCTCTGATGATCTTTAATTCCTGAGTCTCCTGCCTCCATCTCAGAAGTCCTGGGATGATGGCTGTCAATCAACAGGCCCAGTTTATGCAGTGCTGGGATTCCAACCCTGGCTTCCTACTTGCTAGGCAAGCACTTACCAACCGAGCAATGTCCTCAGTCACAGAGCATGATTTTTTTGAAGGGACTTTTTACACACACACACACACACACACACACACACACACACACAAATATGTATATACATACATACATAACCACTCACCAAAGACACAGAAAAATTTTTAAAGGGTCAATATACAACTTTTCCAGCAGCAAGAATTGCCCTTTATGAAAGCTAGCTGTTCTAATATGGTAACTTTTTGAAAACAATAATAGCAAAAAACTCACAATAAATGTTATTTTTCCAAAATAAAAATTATAAAAGCTGTGTTACCACAATTTTGAAAATAACAATTACATGACAAAATGTCAGTAAGAATGACTTTAAATAAATAAAGGAATACATAAAGCTAAGTCTACAAAACACACACAGCTGAGTGATAGAGACGTGCAAACCAATTTGTTTACACTGAGCAAAACTAACAGCACTAAGATTTTTTTTCTCCTTTTTACTAAATTTTAAATTGTTCTGCATTAAATGGTATTATTTCCAGAAATCAGACAGATAACAATGCTATAAAATGCTCCAATGAACCTGGGGAATGTGAAATCACGTATGTATTTCTCATATCAACTACGTCACTGATCTGAGTGCTTCATTCAAGTTGGCCTGTGCTCAGTACAGCCAGATGGAAGGCTCCAGCAGGGCCCTTGGCTGGTGCCAAGTGGAAGCGGAGAACCTCTGAGTCCAGCCCGGCTTCCTCTGCACTCAACCCCACCATTTTGGGTTGCTTCTCACTCAGTGACACAATAAGAAAATGGTTCCCCAAGCAGAGAGATCAATCAATGATGTGGGAGCCCCCTCTGTGTGCTGTGAGTACCATTAATGAATAAAGAAACTGCCTTGGCCTGCTGATAGGGCAGCACTTAGGTAGGTGGGGAAGACAGAACTGAATTCTGGGAGGAAGAGGACAGAGTCAGGGAGAGGCCATGGAGCCACCAGAGTCAGACATGCTGAATCTTTGCCAGTGAACCACTGCCACATGGTGATATACAGATGAATAGAAAGGGGTTAAATTAATATAAGAGTTAGCCAATAAGAAGCTAGAGCTAATGGGCCAAGCAGTGTTTTAATTAATATAGTTTCTGTGTGGTTATTTTGGTTCTGGGCGGACAGGATGAACAAGTGGCCTCCTCCTACAAATCAACTGCTTCAAAATTATTGTAATATCAAAGCTGATGAACTGCATCTCTTGGGGTATTATATCTGTTCATTTCTTTTTTAATTGAAAATTTTATTGTTGTTATTGTTGTTAGAGAGAGATTTAGATGGGGTCTTACTATGTATGGAGCCTAGGCTGCCCTCAAACTCACAACAATCCTCCAAAGTGCTGGGATTATAGGTGTGCACTACCAGGTTCAGGATTCAATTTCTTATCAATTCAACCAATGTTACTAGACACGGGATTTTATAAAGTCGGGAACCCCATTTTGATTCCTTGCATTCCCCCACACACATTGGCCCATAAGAACCATTCTGACAGTTGGCATGGCTGATGGACAAATGGCTGATAACTTATAATACATCTGTTGTCTTCCTCAGCAGGCCACAAGCCACAATTACAGCTTCCTCAGTAGCCAGTATGGAAGGCAGAGTACATCAGAGGGTCACATTCCATTGCCACATAGCTCTTCACTGAATGGACAATTGTATGCATAGAATGTGCCTCAAGACACAGCTACTAATTAGCAATTATTCAGCCAGCACCTAACCCCTTCAAGGTAAGTGGACACTAACAGTCAAGACCCCAAACGATTAAATGGATTATTTGAAATCCCACCCAGCACTGGAAACAGGAGGATCAGGAGCACAAGGCTAGCTTTCACTATACAATGAACTCAAGGCTAGCCTGGGCTATTGTAGGGAGGACAGGAGTCAACACCATTCCAAGATGACCCACAGACTTCAAACAAGCCACGTCCTACACTGGCATACATAATCATTTGGTTAGCTTAACTAATTTCCTAAATTACCCCTCGCTGTGGTGAGAAACTGAACTCAGGGCCATCACACATTCTAGACAAACGCTCCACAGCACGCCACTTCCTCTTTTCACTAGGTTCATTTTGAGACAGGGTCTTCAGGTAGTGGAAAATGACTCCAGAGCCCAGGCAAGTCTTGAACTTCCTGACTCAGCTTTCCCGGTAGCTCTAACCGTGTGTGCATGCCATAAAGGAGACAGAGAAGGGCTGGGTAAATGTTTCTTGTCATGCCAGGGTAAGGACCTGTGTTTGAGTCCTCAGGTACAAGGTATGGGTATGGTACCATGCATCTTCCATCCCGGTCCCCTGTGGTGAGGTGGGAGGTGGAGCCATGAGAAGCCCAAGAAGTTTGTGGGTCTGTCTGTAGTGCATGCAATGTCCATGAAACAGACTTGGCCTCACAGTAAAAGGTGGGGTTACCCTGACATGCCTGCTCCTGCATTTATACAAAAAATATAAGAACAGAGAGGAGGAAGGGGAGGAAGGAGAATCTGTAACAGTCCAGAAGGGGAAGACTACAGAAATCCAAGCTGAGGAGTGTCTATGGCTGGAGCATCAGTTACACACTAGATCCCGTTGTGGGCATTTCCAGTGCATGACCTAAACTGACCTCAGCACAATCCTACAAGGAAGATTCTTACAGGCCAGGAGGCAAGAAAGACGGAGCTGCTCAAGGGCACCCACAGCAAGGTGCTCTCAGGTTAATCAGGGCTAATGTCAGAAGCACTCTTTACAGTCAGGTCACACGTACCCCCAAGAGGTCAGCGGGAAGTAGTCTGTGCAGGGCAGGACGAGGTGATCGGAGGAAAGGAAAGCCCAGGCTGAAGGAAAGATGCACAAAACTAACCCAGCCTGGTGTGTTTCCAGGACAATAACGAGGCCAATGCTACTGCCTTTATTATACAAACCAGACTGGATGGAGGATGACCCCGGGAAGGGAAATCAAGGTCTGACTGATCACAAAAGGGCTGTGTGATGCCTCCATTGCCCACCACCATCAGAGGAGGAGCTAGAGGCTTAAACAGCTCCACACTGGGAAGCCAACTCTACGTTTTGGTTCCTGAATCTCTCTGATTCTCACAGTTTCATCTGTAAAAACAAAGACTTTTTTAAAGAATCTGCTTTATAGAGTCGCTTTGAGGACAAATGCTAAGAAAGAGGCTGAGGAAATTTTATAGCCAACCAATCTTTTTTTTTTTACCCTTTCCCCTAGCCAACCAATCTTAACGATGGATTTCTGTTTTCTGTAATGATTATTGCTAAGCCCCTATTTTAAGGCATAGCATAACTGTAACATTTTACTTTGGTTCGGATTTTTGTTTGTGTGATTTCTTTTGAGACAGAGCCTCCCTATATGGCCTGAAACTACGATGCTCACCGTGTCACAGACTCCCAAGTGTTAACACTACAAGTGTGTACCGACACACAGCTTTTAGCTTATTCTCTTAACTATCGAAACATCGCACCAACTTGTTCCCAGGCTACTTTTTCCAAGCTGATGCTATAATCCCTTACCATAACAGCCACTTGGTGTGCACACATGTACTGACAGTGTGCCCTTCTCACCAGGACCGTGTGGCAACACCTGCAGCTGGAGAGGTGCAGAGAGGGGGATTCCTCTTGCTCAATGGCCACCCAGCCTGCTTAGCGAGCTCCAGGTTCATGGAGAGACCCTGCCTCAAAAATAAAACAAGGTAGATGGTGTTTCAGGAGCGACACCTGAAGCTGACTTCTGGCATCTACACACATGTGCTCTGCATTCGGGTGCATACACACAGACATTTTGATGTAGTAATACATTCTCTGTCCCCTAGATTCCCTCATGGGAGCAACACTGCTGGTTCCTATCTCACAAGGAAGAGCCATAAAGGGATTCAGAGATTGGAACCAGGCCTCCACTGATGTTCTGAGTCTCCATCGGTGACTTGAGAACTCCACACAGCAATCACGTACATCCTTCTCTGATGGAAACAGCCTTCCACCCACCACCCCATTTTACTCTCCTTCAAGGCTTTTAACAAACCCCATCTCCTCTCTGATTTCCCTTCCCCCACTTGAAGTATAAGTAGCAAGTTTTGTGAACTTCCCCGGTGGCTCTGGAATGGTGAAGAGATGTGGCCAGTGTTCTGTGTGCACTCAGTTCCATACAGCTCTGGTGGAATTTTCACCCATCTTATTTCACAAGGCGGGAAAGGGTTGTTTGCCTCACCAATGAGCCACAAGTAAAAAGAATCACAACCACATTTGAATGTTCCCAGTGTCTTCCCTCAGGCATGCTACCTCTCTTCAGTGCCTCAACATCCAGTTGGTTACATCCACATCCACTTAGGTTTGCTCCTCCCATAGGAGTCCAGGAAGTCCTGCTTTAGGAACCAAGATGCATCATCTTAATCCATTTTTACAAGTTCCTCAAGGGAATTAAAGTTAACAAAACAGTCAAGGATCCTGGAAAGATGTCGAAGCGGTAAGAGCACTTGGTGCTCTTGTGGAGAACCCTAGTTCAGTTCCCAGTACCCCATCCACAACTACCTACAATTCCAGTGCCAGAGGATCCAACGTCTTCTCCTGTCTCTCTGTGGACACAAAGTGTTGCACACACATGCAGGCAAAACAATTATAATCACAAATCAGGAATAAGAAAATCCTTTTGAAAGACAGCGCAGATAAGTCCCTCACGGAGCTGGCACTGGTTGGTTAGTTTGGCTGCAGTGTTATTGTTGGTACCATGTCAGGTATTAAGAATAAAGCCTTACACAGACGTCCTGGATGGGGGCTCATTTAGAAGAGCAAATGGATTGAGAAATAAGCTTACAGAGACATAAGCACTCCTCCAGCTTAGCACAACCATGTAAGCAGTCTATCCGGAGGAGCCGGAGGACCACGGGTTTCCAGAATGAGGCTGGGTAATCCACCACCACGTGAGAGACTGGGGTGTCCCCTGCTAGTTCACAGCCTGCACGGCTCTGCACTGCCGGGTTGCTGTCTCCTAAGCTGTTTTACAACACTGCCATAGAGAACTTGACCCAGAGGTTCCGGGGTGGGAATACTGAATCAGAAAAACTGGAATCCAGCGTGTGGAAGAGCATCGGGGCTGCAGGGTTGGAAGCAGGGAGGTCCCCTCTTATGGATGGGACTTGATGGTGTTTCCGACTTGTTTATTCTCTGAATTGTCATTTGTCCCTAGTGAGAGGTCAGCTCTTACCAGCCTATGTAATTGGGCTCTGGGGGCCTGACCCATATAAGGTACACAGCAGCCACGCACTAGGTATTGACTAAGTGATTGCAAACACATGCCTATATGGACATCTCTCTGTGTATATAGATGATACTATCCCAGGTTCATCAACAAGTTTGTCTCTCTCTCCTCACAGAAATACACAGTGTCTATATGTGCACACATCTGCGCATCTGTGAAGATGTCTAAGACCTAACAAAGGTATGTGGTCGCCCAAGGGCGGACTCTATAATGCACAAAGACCCCTGAGTCACCTGTCTATCACAAACACACACTCACACCCATCAACTAATCATGCAGATGTTTAAAAACTGAGGACTTTTTAGCTTAAATTTCTCAAGTCTCTCTAAACTTTGATTAATTTAATCGGTTTGAGCAAGGAGAAAAGCACAGACAAGCATGTCTATAAATATGACAGGTGACATATTCAGAACTCCTCCAGGCAGGACAGATGTCCTCTCTACAGTGGCAACATGTGCAGGAAGTTAGAGTGTCTGATGAGCATGCACTGGCCATTCTCTGGCTTCACAAGGTACCAGACACTGGTACCAGACCACAGCCAGCCCTGGGAAGGACTTTTTATTGTCAGCAGCTTATCAATAAGAAAGTCAAGATTCCAAGAGCTGGGTAACTTGCTGAAGAGACTGTGCCCTGCTGTGACACAGGCATTGCGCAAACTCTAGATTCTAATTTGAAGTTTAAGTTGTTTCAATGAAGTAAGTGCTTCTCTCACACTTTTGCAGGCACTGATTTTGAAGGGTGTGTGCTTAGGCACATTTGATGGTGTATGGACTTCACCTAAGTCATTCTCTGGACACAGAAAGCAAGTTAAAGGATGAAGACCCCCCCCACACACACACACGGGTTAAAGACAGTAACAAGCAAGCACATCTCAGAGACCATTCTCCTGTGTTTATACACTATGAAACCCTTTGCACTTGGCCGAGTCCGCTCAAAGAAATCTATTTTCTAACAAGATGTGTGTGTGTTTTCTAACAAGGATACACACACACACACACACACACACATATATGTATATGTATATATCCTTCAAGCCAGTGGGACATTCTTAACTCATTTTTATCCATTTCTCAAACAGAAAAATGCCTTCAGTCTGTAAGGAGTCGCTGGGGGGGGGTGTGCATTCCACCTGCCTTAGAGCTCAAAGGTCAGCGGTGTGACAGTGAAAGTCAGTTCATCTCTGACTTTCAAGGGCAGTGGAATTATTTTCAGAACTACTGACAGAGTGAGGAAAGTGGCTGGGGGCTGAGAAAAAGATAGATCTTCTTCTTAATCTGAAAGAAAAATGTCAGCTGCCTACATCTAGATTCTGGAGGAACCATTTAACCTCTGACCTAAGGAGGGAAATTATTTATTTTTAAAAGATTTTACTTTAGCTCATAAGCCCAGTGGGAAAGGTTTCCATTGGCTCGTGCCTGTCTGTGAACTCCTCCCTCAGACTATCAGAAGAGGCCATGGAGGCAACAGGGCACCAGGGGCTGAGGTGAGAAGGCACTGCCCTCAGGTCATTCAGTCAGCTGGGCTGGTCAGTAGGTTCCCCAGCATTCCGGTAAGAAGCACTGCAAGGTAGCCACCCAACCCCTGCTGTAACCCTGTCTTCTGTTCCTTAAATAAACACCTCCCCCAAGAGGAGAAACTACTAGCTCTGGGCTGACCCTACTTCAGACCTGGCCTTGGGTTTCATTTGTTTTCTGATTTTAAGCGCTTCCATCACAGGCATCTCCCAAAGTCTGAACTAAGAAAAAAGAGAAGCCAGGCGCCTTGGGGCTTTGAAGTGGTAAAGATTCTAGTGTCTGCACTTTGTCTTAGGTAGTGAATGACCTTGGGCTAGTAACTTGTTCTACCAAAAAACTGACCAGAAGAGAAAATATATCATCAAAATGTTGTTGAAATTTCAACACAAAAGTCACGCGGTTCCGGCACTTAGTAGGTGATGGCACACTGCACAAAGCCGGGGCAGAGGGCAGGGGGGGGGGGGGTCACAACAACATGGCTGGTTTTCAGGTGTTCCTGACTTGCCTATAATTCCTGCGCGTTTGATTTGTTACCATTTACCCTCCGAACGCCTATTAACCGATTTCTAGCTTACTTCTTAGCACCAAACCATCTGCGGAGTCCAAGAAATAAATTCTCTGAAAGTAGCAGGGATTAAGTTGTTGCCCTTCCCACCGACCGGAACTGGGCCAATTGCAATGGAAAGCGGACTTGAAGATAACACATGCAAAGGTGTCTGATACACCTCTTGGGGCAAGGGATGGGACAGAGACCCTGACTTAAGTTGCTAGGTTGGGCATAGTGCAGAGGGAGCAGGACAGGGAAGCCTCCCAGATGACCCTGTTCTCTGCACACTAGTAGGAAGAGATGCTGGAGGGAGCAGTGTCCAGTAATAGGTACCTGAAGACCCTAGCGGCGGTCTGGTTCCTCCTCCAAGCTGTGCGCTGTGCCAGCACTCCTTGTATGATCTCCTTCTCATTGGGTAGCCGGTAGACAGGGAAGACGTAGAGCCAACAGAGTACCACCACACAGAGGGCACTGGCTCCCACGGGTAGTCGGGTACGCGGGAACTTCCATGCCAGTATGGCCATTGCCCCTCTGGATGTGTGTAGCCGGGCCCGCCCGCAGGGGCCCATCACAGTCTCAGAGTCCCAGAGTCGGTGGTGGGCGCCTCAGCACAATGCTAGGCGAAGTGGCAGGGGAGAGTGCCCCCACGGCCGGTCCCCCATGCACACACACCTTTGGCTTTCTTGTACGCACTGCTGGGGAACCCCCACCACGGTCCCAGAGGTCAGTTACAAGGATCTTCTCCAATGCAACTTTTCCCACGGATTTCTTGCTAGAGGAAGTGGCCCCCGGGTAAGTCACGAGCCATGGTCGTTTTCCCTGCAGAGGCGAGTGCTGGAGGGGTCTGGAGGAGAGCAGTGGGGTTGGCTGCTACCGCCCTTACAGTTGCCCTCGGCTGAGGTCCTGAAAGAGGTGCGGATGTCTCCGGGACATCTGACCCACTGTGTCCCTTTCAGAGAGAGATGCTCTTGCGCCCTGCACCGCCCTGCACCGCCCTTTCCCCGCCTCCTGCGCCGCCGCGGTGCGGTGCCCGGCACCCCTCAGACGTGCTCTCCCCGCCGCTCCAAGTCCTTGGAAATTTCCACGGCGGCGGCCCGGGGACCGCTACCCAGCCCCCAGTGCTTCGGTCTTGCCCGCCGCCGGGACCCTCGCTCCACTCCCCTCCAGAGCAGGCTGAGAACTCGCTCTCATCAGTTCATTCAGAGTCGCACCGCAGCCTTCCGCTGCGCCCTGGACTCTGCAGACACGCGCCCCTGGATTGGTGGAAATCAAGGTCTCCCCCGCCCTCCCCCACCCACGAAATTGCCTCTCGCGACCGGCTTGGGGCCGCAACACTAGCCCAGGGCGCAGGCCCCTCGCTGCTGCCCTTGTTCTCTGCCGAGAGAAGCAGACAATAAGAACAACGGCCCCTCTGGTGCATGCATGCACACACACACACACATATATCTATTCTCTAATGTGCCCAAACTGGGGACCCCCCACCCTGCTTGCCCGGGCTGCTGTCACCTTCGCCTTTCTGCAACTGATTGGTTATAAACGAGCAGAGAGGAGGCTGGAGAAGATTTATTCCTTCCTGAGCTTCCTTAACCAGATCAGCCCGTCCGCGAGCTATGATTCCAGGCACGCACGCGCATACACACACACACACACACACACAGAGAGAGAGAGAGAGAGAGAGAGAGAGAGAGAGAGAGAGAGAGAGAGAGAGAGAGAGAGAGAGAGAGAGAGAGAGAGAGATGCTGGCGGGCAGGAGGGAGGTGCGTGCACACCGGGGTCCGCCACCTTGCCTCAGCCCTGCAGAGAGCAGAGCTGCATCATCCACACGTGCGAGTGGTTGGTGCCCCAAGCAACAGACCTTGGGGGAGATAACGGCTCCCCTGCCTCTGTAGATTAAAGAGCTGTTTATTCTTAAAAGACTGCAGTGGCAAGCTTATCACAACCACGACCTTGGAAAAGTGCCACCCGCCTGGACCCGCCTAGCGGAGGGACGCACTGTAAGCCATTTCTGCTCTCCCAAGCAGGAGACAAAAAAGCTCGGTACCTCCTAGCGGCTGCCTATTCTATTTGCTTAAGCATCCTGTACAAGGACAAAGAAGAAAGTCTGCAGCCTCGAAAACCAGCCAGCTTAGTCATCACCAAGCCAAAATCTCAGACCACCACAGTTCCAGTTGTTCAGCTGTGAGCAACATTCTAGACGGTCCATACCGACTACTTTGTGCCTACCGTCTTCTTCTAGTACCTTCCAGCACAGAGACGTGAAACTTGAGACGTTGGTGCAGTTATTTACCAAACACGGTGGTTGTCAATCTACCAACACCATTATGCTTTTCTTAGGAGGACCGCGAGCAGGCAGCCCCCAGAGCGGAACCTAGCATGGATGAGTTAAAATAAAGATTGCCCTTGCTGCTAGAGAGAGCCTCCTAAACCAGAAGCCTGCTGCTTTTGTGAAGGACCTGGGTTCAGTTCCCAGCTTACACAGCAGGCAGCTACCAGTTCTGCTCTGAGAGTTGTGGTAGGCTCTAGGACACCTATATACACTCGCATACCTCCACACAGTCACGGACACATAATTCAAAAATAAAATGAGGACAGGGTAGCACACGCCTTTATTCCCAGCACTCGGGAGGCAGAAGCAGGTGGAACTCTGTGAGTTCCAGGCCAACCTGGTCCATAAGAGCTAGTTCGAGGACAGGCTCCAAAGCTACAGAAAAACCCTGTCTCGTAAAATTATTTTACAAAAATAAAATAAAATGAGGATCCCTCCCCACTGTATTGTAGGAAGGAAGACAAGACGGGACGTGTGCCACCTTTCAAGCGTTGTTGATACATCATCTACCACTTTCCCTCCCTGTAATTTAAACAATGCACAAACGATCCCAACTACTCTTTATCCAGCTCCCCATAGAGCTGAGGAATAAAGGAAATACTAACAAGCAAAGGGTCACAGAGGTGTCATGAGGACCTCTGAAATGTATCATATTTAGTAGAGCCTTGCGATGTGAATACATTGTGCTGTTATCTCTGTTTACTCTTTTCCTAGCTGTAGTCAGATTTGATTTGATTTTACTCCCTGGTTCTCAGTAGCATTAACAATGGCTTCCGCGGTCTTTTCTTTAGTTCTCCAAGTCTTCAGTGCACCATGTCTGTCAGGGTGTAGTGACCACAGACTTGAGTATGCTTGTCCCCCTCCTTACAAATCTATTGACTCATTTAAGGTCAAGTGGTCATTAAATTCTCCCTCAACAATGTGGCGGCCCCAGACCACCCAAAACACCAGCTTTCAAGCCAACAAGGCGGTTCAGTGGGTGAAAGCACTTGCCATCCAAGCCCAAAGTCCCTAGAACCCATCCTATATGGAGAAAGTTGGTTGCTGAAATGTGCCCTCTGACCTCCACATTCACGCCACGGCAGGCTCACACCCACACATTCATCATACACACATACACAATAACAATAATGATAACAGTAAAAATGAAATAAAAACAAGTCAGACTTTGTAGTAGATGTGTTCAGTGAGTATTTTTGATTCCTTTTCCCATTTCCCTTGACCTACTCTGAATATTTCTAGAATTTTCTGATTCTGATAAATGATTAATCTCTCAGTTGAGTTTTTCTGTGGTAAGCATTTTCCATGCAGAACTCTCCCTCAGTCTCCGGGTAGCGAGACTGTTTGCTTGTTCCGCACTGGAAGTCACCAAGCTGTGTTTACACGACTGGGGGAGAGCAGGGAAGACAGTGGTCATTCTTCATGTTTGCCCAACTGCCAACTCCAGCTTAGTCTCAGGCCAACTCAAGAAATAACTGTTTCTTGAGTCAATAAAATGTCCAGCCTCAAAATTACTTGGGCCACTGCTAACTCAGCACCATTCAAGGCAAAGTGTAGCCTCCTGCACCTCAGTGTTTGAAATTAGATATCTCACCTGATGTCCGGGGGCACTTTATTTAGCTGGCTTTCAGCAAGGAGGTCAGGATTCTGTTGTGGTCCGCACCTGAGTGTGTAAGGAACACATGCAGGGTTTGTTTGTGAGATAAAAGGCATTTTAAACTCTGTGAACGTTTCCTAGACTGAGCCCTAGTCTCTATCAGGCTAGCCTTGCCCAAATCCCATGCGTTACTTCTTAGCTATATGTGTTAATCTGTTCGTCTAAGCCCTGAGCTGTGCCTTCCAACCCTAAAATAATACGTGTTTCATTATTCTGTGTGTTGGTTACCAGGTGGCAAAGCTCCCAACTCAAGCAACATAGAAGAGGAAGGACTCGTATTGGCTTGTGGGCAAAGGGGTTTAGTCTCCTGGGGCCAGGTAAGGTCCCATCATGCGTCATGGCAGCTGCTCCCAAAGACCTACTTCCTTTAAGTACACCCTACTTCCTGGCTTTCATTTCCTCCCAATAATGCTATTATATTATGAATTTATGAACAGAATTAAACTTTTTATTAGATTAGAGCCCTTGTTATCCGAAGCCCAGAAATGTCATCACAGAGACACAGGGCGGTTCACCGCTGCCCTAGGCATCCCTTGATGAGGTCAACTTGACAGTAAGGATGAACCATTGTATGATGAGCATATATGATGTAATGATAACCCGCAGCAAAGCATAGCCACTATTTCACCGTGCCTCCAGTCCTTTGGTTGTGTTTGTGTGTCTGTATGTGCTGGTTTATGTGTATGTGTTCATACACGTGTGTGAGGCCCAAGGGGGGGGCCTAGAACTTGACAGTGGGTTAGGAAGGCTGCCAGTGAGCCCAAGGGCTCTGTATATCTCCTCCCCCCCCCAGCATTGGTATTATAAGAGGGAGCCACCACATCCAGCCTGGCTTGTTTCGTTTAACGTAGTGACCTCCACTTTCATTTGTGGTGCCAAACGTGACAGAATTCCACTCCTTTCTTTTCTTTTCTTTCTTTCTTTTTTTTGTTTTTGCTTTTGTTTCTGTTTTTCAGCTTTGAAACCTTCCCTGGAACTAGCTCTTATAGACCAGGCTGGCCTTGAACTCACAGAGATCCGCCTGCCTCTGCCTCCTGGGTGCTAGAATGAAAGGCGTGCGCCACCACCACCCAGCAGGCTTTCACTCTCTTAATGGCTGAGTAGTACTGCATTGTCTACCACACTGTCTATATCTATCCGTTCACAAACATTTGGGATGTTTCCATTTCTCCGCTGCTAAGAGCTGTATCAGCTGCTGTAGGGTAAAATTAGATCAAAACCCAGCCTTTCTGGTCTGACAACTTCACGTGTGAGACCTCACTTTCCACCTCATCTGAGATGGCCTCCTGTTCACCACTGAGTGGGCCCTACTTTCAGGCCTTCCAACGGATGTCCAGGATCCTCCAGACTCCACCGCCTATCTAGCCGTGGGTACCCTGGGATTACACATGTGTGCCATTGTAACCACTG